>NC_134355.1:230709655-230974655 GCF_048569485.1 Anomaloglossus baeobatrachus
GGCGGGAGCCGCTCCGGCCGCAGTAGCAGCCGCATCGGGACCCGAGGCAGTTGTTCCTATAATGCCGATCACCTTGCCGTATGTACTGGGCACGGCCTGGCTACCACAGTATGATAGCCGACCAGACGCGCTACAGGGATTCTGTAACGTCCTTGACATGTATGCCTTGAACGGACGACAGCGGTACTGCTCGAGCAGCTGACTAGCGCTGCCGAGCTGGAAGTGAAGACGTGGACTGAGGCGGATCGGATATCCGTAACCGCCATTTTCAGAAGACTGGGAGCTGTATTTGAGACCCGCACTGAAGCGGAGCTGAGGATGAGATTTTACAGCTGCAAGCAAGACAGCATCAGAGATTACGCCTTAAAGCTGCAATCGGCGCTGCGGACCCTGAGACTGACAAACGATATCGGAGAGTCGGTGGGGAACAAGATGCTGGTGGAGCAGTTCCTGCAAGGCCTTGGGTCAGTGGAGGACCACAAGCAGCTCCAGCTGTGGGCCCTGGAACATCCTGCTTTGGACTTTGCTACTCTGAAGGAACGGGCAATTAAAGCCCTGCAGCCCCCAAAGGACCCTGACTCTCCGCTCCCGACTTGGCAAGCTAGTACATCACCGCTTCAAGTGAAACCCCCTGCCTTGGCACTGCCTGAGCCAACTTCTTTAATAATATCTGAGGGCGGAACAAACGGTTTGTCTACCCAAGTACAGCAACTAAGTAAAGACGTCATCCGGATTCTGGAGGCAATGCAGCTCAAGTCCAAGACCACTTCATCAAGGGAAATCCAACTGGCCGACTGCCCTGAGGACGTCCCCTGGATGAGGAAGCGGACCTCGACGTACAAAGGACAGAGCAGAGACCGGTATGACCCACCTGTTTCTTACAAGTGCAACAAAACCGGCCACTACTCAAGAAGCTGTCCTTTAAACGGGCAACCCCTGGGGCCAAGGGCCAATCCCCAGGAATAAATTGCCATGGCCCAGCACACTGGAGAAAGCGGTATGTACAGGAACTGCCCATTGTTTCCATCACCATGGATGGGATCCCGACCTCTGCACTTCTTGATACCGGCTCCCAGGTAACGACTATTCCTCATATACTATATAAGAAATTCTGGCTTGATGATGATCTGACCCCACCGGATGACAGCCTGACCTTCTATGCTGTCAACGGGTTACCTGTGACTCAAATTGGGTTCAAGCAGGTGACCATTAAGGTGGGCCGAGTAGAATTGCCGAGGCAAGGCCTCATAGTAGTACAAAATGACTCTAGTGATCGGAACCCGAAGATCATTTTAGGCACAAATGTCATTGAAAATTGTATGGGGGAAGTACTGCTTTTGCTTCAACAGACTGCAGGAGCAGGGCAACAGAGAGTCCTGCAACGTGAGATCCGAGCCCTCCTGCAGCGATAACAGGTAAATCTCTCTGGAGGAGAGATAGGTGGTGTACGGATAATGGATGTGTGTCGCCCCAGTGCCAGCAACCGGGCTGCTTGGATCCGGATCCGCGGTGGCTCGAGGGGTCTCCGGACCCGGGGGTCGTGTGGCCACTCGATAAGAGGGGGACTATTTACAAAAGGGGGGAGAATTGGAAAGTTCGTGATGCCACCCACGGTGCGTGGTAATGTGAGGGACCACCGCTGCGGTTGGGGAGTCCGGTGACGATGGTGTGGCAGCCTTATGTTTTAACCCCTCCGTGGGTAGGGGGTTTGTGTCCCGGGGCCCGTCGGATGGTTGGTGAATGGGTGCAGCTGGGGTAGGAACAGGGGTATATCAGTGTACTCACTCAGTCCAGGAATAACAACACCGACAGCTTGTAAACCAGAATTCTGAGCACCACTGCAGCTTGTAGGGAGCACGCTAGGGTCTGTGCCTTTGGTGTTGCTGTTAGCTTGTGGCCCTATCCTTGGCACCTCTGTGTCTGTTGGACCCATGGGTATAAAACTCTTCGGGTCCCGCTCACCCGTATGGCTAATGGAGTGAGCTTGCTCTTAGGGTTCACGCGTAGGATTACTTTGGACTGTATTGGGAAAGTCCTATCCCATCGGTGCGCTAGTACCCCGAATTTGTAGCGGGTTGGGGATGACACTTGAAGTCTTTACCCCCGTCGGGTAAATTACCGAAACGCGTGAAGCTACTTCCCGGCCTAGGGTCCACGTACCCCGTCGTGCCCTGGCCCCTGCCCGGTGATAGCTCAAGGCCGCCGGCCGCCCTCCTCGGCAGTCCGTGCCCCTTGACACTGTCCCCTGCGACCGGGGTTCCAGCTCCTACCAGGCCCAGACCAACGTCTGCCACCTAGTACACAGGAGTTCTCCTCCGTGGCCTCTCCTCACGAGAGTCACCACTCCACCTCCTCTCCTTTCACTCTCCACTGCTCAACTCGACTGTCACTTTCCTCACTTTCCCCTTACCAACCCCCCATGTGGGTGGCCCTATTCCCTTCAGGCCCCCCAATGGTGTGTCTGGTAGTTTAAAGTGGGAAGTGTTCCTAGGATTTTGATTGGCTAAGCTGTTAGCAACACCAAAGGACCAGGATCCGTAACCAAGGAGGGTGGATACTGTGCAGAAGGGCAGATTGCACAATACCCTGTGACGACCTGATAGGCCAGGGCGTCACATTCCGCCTTGGTTAAACGTAGCTCATCCGCGAGCTACAGGACGCCAGAGGTTTATTTTTGTTTTTCTTAAACTGTGGAAAAAGGAGAACATAGGTTAACACATTTTTATTTAACGGGTCCATCCCACACAGGGGAGGTAATGCACTTAAACGTTACTAAAATTCTATTATGCTAAGCGTTCGTCGCCCAACGGTGGGACGCTACTGGTTTCCATGGTAACCTACTCCGTTGCAGCCGCTTCCTGCGACAGTCCAGTCCCAACGTCCCGGATTCCAATAACCCACCACCCAAACAACCTGTTCCCCCTGGAAACCTAAGGTGGGTCCGTGACCGGGTTAAGGTCCCGGGTGTTGTATTTTAGATGACTCTGGTTGGCACAGGAGGTGCAACTATTATACAAGACACAAGTTTGTGTTGGTCACGCCAGTCCTGTGACCGTGATCCTTTTTTACTTAATATATATAAAAACTTTTAACGGAGTCCATGTACCGGGGAACACATCTTGACAATCTTCTAGTAAATCTGGTAACTTTCACCCTTTTCATTAAAACTGGTTGATTAGGCACTTATTCACTAACATTCTCTATATGATAAATAATAAACTATGGAAAATAACAAACAAAAACACTGATACCTAACATTCTATGGCATCGCAACTGCTGGTACTGTGTATTTTTAACACTCTTCTCTGTAAAACCCTAAGCAACCTGGTAGCTGTTGCCCCTTGCGCCGACCCCCACCGGGGCCTCCTGGTGCTGTCTACCAGTACTGCACCTCTCAAGGCCCTGATGGCCTTTTCCCTGGAACAAAGATTGGGGAAAGGTTCAACAAGGAGAGAGCAATCTAAGTAAAACATGAAAACTTGCAGGTTCAGGTTCCCTTTCTAATGCTGGTTACCTCCTGGGCACACTCTTGCACATGCCCTGGCAAACCACAGTGACGGCATATAGGCACCACTTCCATTGCATCCATGGAGATCTCCTCATCTGAAGTGGACTCTGCTTCCATTTCAATGATCTCTAATGCCAACTGTGCTCGTGACGACAGGATCATCCTGCGGCCGTATCCTCCATAGCGTGGCACCCACGCAGCTTCAGGGGTACTGGAACCCGAATCGGCTTCCTCCATTGCTCCGGTTCTGAATCCGCGGTAACCAGGTCAATTTGGTCAGATGCTTCAGACTGATCATCTCTTTCAGAAATTGAGAGATACGTTGCCGTAGGTGCGGGCAGCATCTCAGGGCCAGTTGCGGCGGAGGGTGGAGGAGACGGCGACTGAGTGCTGGCCTGGAGCGGGGGCTGCTCGGATCCCACAGTCGCATTGGCCGGATTAGGGAAGTCATCTGGGAATGGTTAACCGCTTACCTGCTCCTCTCGTGGAACTTCGGTTTCACTTGCTCGCACTGCCGCGGCCATCTTCTGAGTCTCCATCCGCGGAATGGCTCTGGGCTTCTCTGCTGATCAGCTGCGCTTCTCCGCCATCTTGACACTGCGTCTTCCAGGAACATTGTCACAGAGTACTGGCGTCCCTGCTCCACTTCCGCTAGTAACACATTCTGGCCCACCCCCTCGGTCTTTTTGCAGCACTATCTCACTGACCGTGGCCCTCTGGGAACTTCCGGTTCCAGCCTCACTAGGAAGACGAGGAGCGGGGCCTAATCTTCGCGCGCTTTCTTGGAGAAGACGGGGTTTTGGCGCGAAAAAATGGCGGAAAATGGCGGAATTGGCGGGAACCAGAATCTTGACTCACGGTCTTTGGCTTTCAAGGCGCACGTCACCCAGGTAAGTGGGTCCTGCTTGTATCCTATTCGTGACGCCAAGTTTTTCGAGGTGTGCCGCTCCCGTGCCAGCAGAAGGGCAGATTGCACAATACCCTGTGACGACCTGATAGGCCAGGGCGTCACAGATGTGGACCCTCTGGTAGTGCCCCCACGAAGTGAAATGTTGATATGGTGCAGGACAGCTGTAGGATCCCGGGGACAGGATTACCAGGCAGTGGTAGAGCCCCTACCCTCAGAGCATTGGCGCACCGTGTTCATGGCCAGGGGGGTAGTTGATGTCCAGAAGGGGAGAGTGCCCGTGCGAGTGCTAAACTGTGGGGAGGAGGAAGTTACACTACCCAGATATGCCACCATAGCCAAGCTGTTCACAGTGAATGCAGATGACATCCATGCAACAGGCTCTTCAGACAAACCAAGCCAGTCCCCCAGTGCTAGCCCCCAGGACCCGGCAAAGAAGTGGTGTCAGGAGGTACACGTGGGCACCGACGCTACACCTACACATCATAAACAAGGGGTCTACAGGGTTGTCAGGGAGTATGAGCAGGTCTTTAGCAAACACCACATACCCACAGGAACTCACCCACCTATCAAGGAGAGGTATAGGCCCATACCACCTGCCCATTACCAATGTGCCAAAGATATGCTCAGAAGCATGAAAGAAGCAGGAGTGATCCGTGATAGCTGCAGTCCCTGGGCCGCTCCACTGGTACTTGGAAGAAAGAAAGATGTGACTATGAGGATGTGTGTAGACTACCGACAGATTAACAAAATTACACATAAGGACGCCTACTCTTTGCCCCGCATTGAGTAATCATTAGCCGCTCTGAAGTCTGCTACTTACTTATCCACCCTTGATCTCACCAGCGGGTACTGGCAGGTGGCAGTTGCCGAGGAGGGAGAAGACCACGTTCGCCACTCCGATGGGCCTAGGTGAACTTAATAGTATGCCATTCGGGCTGTGTAACGCACCCAGGACTTCCAGAGGTTGATGGAATGCTGCTTGGGCCACTGCAACTTTGAGACCATCTTGTTGTATCTGGACGACGTCATCGTTTACTCCAAGACCTACGAGGCACACCTGGAGCATCTGGCTAAGGTGTTTGACGCTCTGTCCAAATACGGAATGAAGCTCAAGCCATCCAAGTGCCACTTACTGAAGCCGAAGGTGCAGTACTTAGGGCACGTGGTGAGTGCTGAAGGTGTGGCTCCGGACCCCGAGAAGATCACAGCCATACAGAACTGGCCGCGGCCCACTACCGTCAGAGAAGTGCTGCAGTTCCTGGGCCTGATGGGGTACTAGCGGAGGTTCGTCAAGGGGTATACCCAGATGGCAGCCCCCTTGCAGGACCTTCTGGTGGGTCAGACTGTACACAGTAAATCCTCAGGGCCTCCATTCAAATGAGGCAAGGAACAAGAAGACTCCTTTGAACGGATGAAGTCTCTCCTGACCGGGGACGAAATCCTGGCTTATCCCGATTACGATCTCCCGTTCGTGTTGTATACGGATGCCAGTAATGTGGGATTAGGAGCCGTCTTGTCACAGGTGCAGAAGGACAAGGAGAAGGTGATCGCCTATGCCAGCCGGAAGTTAAGGCCTACGGAAAGGAATCCAGAAAATTATAGCTCCTTTAAGTTGGAGTTCCTGGCACTGTGACAGAAAGATTCAAGCACTACCTTGCCGCTGCCAAGTTCACGGTGTACACAGACAATAATCAATTGACTCACTTGGATACGGCGAAGCTGGGAGCCTTGAAACAACGATGGGTCACACGGTTAGCTAATTATGATTTTGTTATCAAATACAGGGCTGGCCGCAAGAACACTAACGCAGATGCACTATCCAGAATGCCCCATTTGTTCGATGATGGGAGGGATGAAGACGACCTGGAAGAAGTCGAGCTACCTGCGTTCCATCAGCCCCCGCCCGAAGAATGATCCAGATCCAGTGTTCGTCAGCAGGAGATGACCTGTAACCCGTTGCCTCACCATGGCTGGCAAGAAGCCCAGGATCGGGACCCTGCAATCAAGTTATTCAAAGTGTTGCTGGCCAGAGCTGATGCCCGACATGGACCAGGCGCCCCAGAGGAGGATTAGAAAATTGTGGCAAGACCGGAGCCGGCTTTATCTGCACCAAGGCAAGCTATGTAGGAGCTTGACCAACCCCAAGACCCATGAGAGAATCTGCCAGATCATGGTCCCCAAGTCGTACGTCCCAGTGGTGCTGGAGGCATACCATTATGGAGCCAGACACTTCGGGTGGAAGAAGCTGGAGTTGTTGCTAAGGAGTCGCTTGTACTGGATAGGAATGAGAGACTCCATAGAGGCCTGGTGTAGGAATTGCGGCCCCTGTGCCTTGAGGCTGCAAGTTGGCACTAGTCAGCGAGCACCACTTCAGCCGATTGTCACCAAGCAGCCCCTCGAGATCGTGGCTCTGGACCATGTCAAGCTGACCCCCAGCCGAAGTGGGTACACATATGCGCTCATGATGGTTGACCATTACTCACGGTTCCTGGTGGTGGTGCCTGTTAAAGATTTGACTGCCAGTACTGCGGCAAAAGCGTTTCAGGCCCACTTCTGCAGGCCGCATGGGTACCCCGACTGAGTCCTTACGGTTCAGGGCCCTGCATTTGAAGTTGAGATCTTTCAGGAGTTCTGCAGTTTGTACGGTTGCAAGAAGATACACACTACACCCTACCATGCACAGACGAATGGGATGTGCGCGAAGATGAACCACCTGGTGATCAATCTGCTGAAAACCCTTCCCCTAGAGGAGTGGAATCAGTGGCCTGAAAAACTGCCAGACCTGGTAGACATTTACAACAACATTCCGGTGGGATCCACCAAGTGCACCCCAGCATACCTGATGAGAGTTCGACCTGGAAGGCTCCCAGTGGACTTGGAGATGGAGGTTGAATTGCCTGAAACCTACGCACCCAGAGAAGATTTGGACGTCACCAAGCCCAGTACAAGCAGATTCAGTAGTGCGTTGAGGAAAGTTTGAATCAAAACCGGGAACTGCAAGAACTAAACTTTGACAAACAAGCAAAAGCAGCCCCTTTTGCCCCTGGTGAAATCGTGTTAAAAAGAAAGAGGAAGCAACACAAGTTAGATGATCAGTGGGAGAAGGAGCCGTATGTAATACAGCCATCCAACTTTGACAACCCAAAGACCTGTTTGATCAGCAATGATCATGGGAGAACTACAGCTACGGTATCTCGGGACCATCTGAAAAAGTGCCCAGAACCTTTAAGAAGGACAGAAGAACCTCAGCCGCAGCCTCAAGTGGTGGAAGGAAGAGAGTGATCCATACCATTCTAGGTGATTTTCCGGAAGATTGGCCTATGCAAAATGGAGCAGTAAGTCCTTGTGTTAACATTCCCACAACCCGTGGAAGAACCAGAGCAGGAAAGGCTTACTGACACTGCACCCACTTTAGCACCTAGAGTAGCGCCTGTTCCCTTGCCACGCACACATAGGGACTTGCCAGTTACATCCACCAGCACTGAGGGCGAGGAACCTGCAGGGAGTGTAGCCATGTCATCAGATGGGGATGAGAGTCCAACATTAAGGAGATCAACCCGTGTTAACTTTGGTCAGCCTCGGAGGTACTGGGAAGAGTGTTGAAAATCTTACAATGCCAGTAGTTTTATGATGCCATAGAACTGTTAGGTATCGGTGTTTTTGTTTATTATTTTCCACACTTTATTTTTCATGTAGAAATATTAGCAAATGAATGCTTGAGTAACCAATTGCAAATGAACGAAGAAGTTACCTGATTGACAACCAGATTAATTTACACAGTGTACACCCGGTACATGGACTCCATTATGTTTTATATATATATATATATATATATATATAAGTAAACATGGACCACGGTCACAGGACTGGCGTGACCAACATGAACTTGAGTATTGTATATAGTTGCACCTCCTGTGCCCACCAGAGTCGTCTAATACCAAACCCGGGACCTTAACCTGGTCACGGACCCACGGATAGGTTTGCAGGGGTCAGGTTTGTTTGGGTGGCGGGTTGTTGGGATTCGGGACATTGGGACTGGACTGTCACAGAAAGGGGATGCAACGGAGCAGGTTGAGCCTCTGTTACCACCAAAACCGGTAGCGTCCCATCGTTGGGAGATGAACTCTTTAAAGTTTAAGTAACATTTAAGAAAAGTCCTTTGGTGTTGCTAAGAACAAACTAATCGAAATCCTAGGAACACTCTGCACCACACCCACAAGACACACCAATGGGTAGCCTGAAGGGAATAGGGCCGCCCACTTGGGGGTTGGTTAGGGAGGGTAAGGAGTGTCAGGAACAGTCAGTTGTGTGATGACTCTCGTGAGGAGAGGTCACAAGTCAGTTGGAGGAGGTCAGGAGCTGGGCTCCTTGCTAAAACTAGGTGCCAGACGTTGGTCTGGGCCTGGTAGGAGCTGGAACCCCGGTCGCAGAGGATCGTATCAAGGGGCATGGACCTGCCGAGGAGGGCAGCCGGCGGCCTTGTGCCATCTCCGGGCAGCGTCCAGGGCACGACGGGGTACGTGGACCCTAGGCCGGGAAGTAGCTTTAAGCGTCCTGGTAATTCACCCGATGAGGACGAAGTCTTCAGGAATCGTTCTCCACCCGCTTCAAAATCAGGGTACTAGCGCAATGAGGGGGATAGGACTTTCCCAATATACAGTCCAGAAAATCCCAAGCGTGAACCTTGAGAGCAAGTGTGCCGCCCCGTGCAAGCAGCCGGGCTGCTCGGATCCAGATCCGCAGTGTGGCTTGAGGGATTCTACCAATGGGATGGCAGCTGGATGTTAACCCCTCCGTGGGTAGGGATGGATGCCCCAGGGCCCAGTGTCTCTGTGCTGAGGGTGGTGATTGCAGGTGCTGGCGTGCCCTGTCAGACCGGTGGATGTTAGTTTACTCACAATTGAATAAATCACACAAGTTCAATGGAAAACCAAGGTGCTGGTGGCCGGCCACCACGGCCGGGTGTATTCTGGTCCCACACCCGGGCTGATGGTCTGTGTCACTTTCCTCTGCACTGTGTTTTTGGTGTGGTGGACGTCCCGGCGTGAAACACGGGAGTCCGCTCCCGGTACTTTGGTTGGGAGCTGTGCCCGCTGACGCTGACCCTTGGAATCTACCGGGCCTTGGCGGATGCCTTATCCCCCGCTATGGGTGGTTGTCTGCTTTTGGGACTTTGGTTGGAACAGGACCTATAATCCTGCCCTCAATTGGTTAATTAGCTAGGCCGTTGGTTCCGGTCCTGGCTTCAAGGTACAAGTACCCCCTCTGTGCACGGTTTCCGGGTCGGTTCTCCGGTGTCGGTACCGGCGGGCTCCTACCCTGTCCCAGTTCACCTCGGATCTCCGGCAGCCGTCTTGCCGTCTCCTGACAGACACAGACCACCGTCTGCCACCTAGCCAGTACGCCGGGGCTCCAACCCCGAAGCTTTTCCTTTCTGACGCCACACTTCACTTTTCTCCTCTCAACTGCTCCACTCCACTCCACTCACTGCACTCTATTTCTCTCTCTGACTCTTTTCCCGCCCCGGGTTCTCCAGACCCCTAGGTGGGCGTTCTCCATCCGCCTGGTCCCGCCCACTGGTGTGCCTTTCCTACCCTGGGGGGGTGACTAGGGTTTTGTTGGCTGAATGTAACCCTGTGTGAGAAGGTGTTATGCGGGGGCCTATTCTGTGTGACCACCTGGCGGCGCCAGGGCGTCACACAAGCTCACTCTGTTAGCCATACAGGTGAGCGGGACCCGACTAGTTCTATACTTCAGAGGCCAACCAGTAAAGAAGGTGCCAAGGGAAAGGTCACAGGCTAACAAGCAACACCATCGGGCACGGGATCCAGGCGTGCTCTCTCCCTGCTGCAGGGGTGCTCAGAATTTCGGTTTACAAGTTGTCGGTGTCAGCGTTATTGAACTGAGTGAGTACGCCGTGACTCTTTCCTCCCCAACGGTATCCCCTCACTACCATCACTGTGCCCCGAGGCATTCCCCCTACCCACGGAGGGGTTAAACACCTGGCTGCCATCCCATCTCCACCGGGCGCTTCCAACAGCAGCCGTGGTACTCCACGTTACCACACACCGTGGATGGCGTCACGAACTCTAAACACACAACCCCCTGTAAATACCCCCCTTTTATTTCGAGTGGCCGCACGACCCCTCCCTGATCTGGAGACCCCTCGAGCCACCGCGGATCCGGATCCGAGCAGTCTTGGCTGCTGATGCTGGGGCGGTACACTGGCAGAACTGGTCACCCAGATAGTCGTGGAAGTCAAGGAAGGGCGGCCTGGAGGCCTGCAGTTGTGGAAAAAGGTTCCAGAGACTCACGGCACCAGCTGGAAGCCACTGAAGACCGAGCCCCACCAGCCGAGACAACAGTCATGGGGTCGATCACCACATGTTCCTGCAGCTGTGGGGAATGACTCCTCCGGCAGATGCAGGTTGCATGGCCTGTGAAAGAGGCAGCACCCAGCCCGGAGACACCAGACTAAGAAATGCTCTGAAGCCCTAGTCGCCATTAACACCACCGACCATAAGTGCTGCCCCTGCTAAACCGACCCTCCCACGACACCCCGTAGCTTGGAAGCCCCCGGCCTCGTATCCCATGGAAGTCAAATAGGTGATTTGTGTCATAAATGGGAAGAAGAGGGAGGCTTGGGTGCAGGACCAGCTGTCACTCCAAGAAGGTGGCATAGTAAGCGGCCACATAACCTATGGGGTGATTGTGGAGACACGGGGCTCAGTGGGTGCTCTCGTCCGCTAAAAATCCGCCGCCTTTAGAAAGACAGCGTGGCTCAGGGCTCATCCCAACTGAACGCCGGCCTCCCTAACTGTGGGCGTAACACTACTCAGACAACACAGGGTAAGGGAATCACAATAATTAGACTTTATTGGATCCCCAAACAATTAACGGCACATAACACATAACCAGCAAAACACACAAATGTAACAGGCAACAGAGTCTCACCCTCGCCGGATTTAGGAAGTTGGCTGAGGTCTGCAAAGTCTGTAGCCAGGTGACCAAATTGTCCCAACCTTGGTTTCTTCCTTAAGTAGTCCTTGGTATGATGATACAATCCTGGCAGCCGGAGTCGAAATCCCTAGACTGTGGATATGGTCTCCAACCGGAACCGGAGTCCCTAGATTGAAGCCATAAGATATCCTGATCCTCTAGTCAGCTCCTAAGAGCTTAGACTGGATCCATCAGCATCCATCAACAACCTGGTGGCTTAAAGAAATCCCTTTTATAGCCACAGCCTTCCACTTGGATACACTGCGTCCTCATCGATTGGTTGGACAAGATCGCCTCTCCCATTGGATGAATCTCAAGCTGCATGGGCAATGTTCATCCAAATGATGTCTACAGAAAGACTGAGGGTATACATGTAGTCTGGAATGCACAGACTAGATAATGGCTACTAAGGTAATCACATTAGCAATACACAACTACAATACAATGATTACTGGAAGAATCTGGAGAAACAATACGTCTGGCTTTCAGTGGCCAACACAATTACATGAGTCAACAAGAGTCTTGTAAAAACAATGAGGGATTTATCCCCCGTCTATAAACAATCTATCATCCTGTCTGGCTGAATTTTAAGAAACTTTAACCCATGAGAGTCCATGTCACATTCCTCCCCCTTCTTAATATTAGCCAGACATGATAGGCTTCCAATCATCCTTCTCCTCTTGACGGCATTGTCCTTTTTAATGGTGAGGTCAGCAACAGAGTCTTGCATCTATACACCTCCCCCTGATTACCTCCCCCAAGTTGAGCAGCCATATTGCGGACAAGCACTAAGGTGGGGTCCATGAGTTCGGCCTGCATACATTTCTTACTATCAATCTTTCCCCAGTCAATAGACACAGTGTGGTTAGGCTTACTCACGGTTCTTGGCTCAGAAGTGGATGCTGGAGACTGGGAATGTGAATTATCCTTG
This sequence comes from Anomaloglossus baeobatrachus, assembly GCF_048569485.1. Classification (NCBI taxonomy): domain Eukaryota; kingdom Metazoa; phylum Chordata; class Amphibia; order Anura; family Aromobatidae; genus Anomaloglossus; species Anomaloglossus baeobatrachus. The sequence goes on from NC_134355.1 coordinate 230,722,004, forward strand.
GAAAAGATGTTAGAAAGATCCACATCAGAGTCCTGCTTGGCTTGGAAGTGGGTGATGGCTGCTTCAAACTGACTGGATAGTCCTTGTCCTAGGTCATTCTCCAAAATGACTGGTGTGAGCAGGTAATCCCCAAGCCCCACTTTCACTTCCCTCTGAGTGGTATCCGAAACAACAGGCTTGGTGGGGCCATCTATGAACCCCCCTTCAACTTCCTCCTGGCTAGTCCCCGAAACAACAGGTGTGGGGAGGCTGTCCATAAACTCCATATGGACCTCTTCCTGGTCAGACCCCTGTCTTGCTAAATTCTACTAAAAAGGGGGCTGAAAGCCCGTACTTATGAAGCGCTCACGGATATCCTAATCAGGCACGAATACTAATATTCTTTATAGCAAGATACCATTTATTTTAATAGCACATGAATAGTCAATGGTACATATAGGCATTAGAACTACTTTATAATCATAGAATCTTATACAATAACAGAAATATGCATCAACATTACCGTTTGTTGCAGCAATCCGTCTCATCGGAGGGACTCGATTTAATGATAAGGAAACAACAACCCGGCCTCTTGCATCAAAGGAACAGTGCGTACGTACACTTCAATGTCCTGGAAGGTTTCCCTAACATTAAGCGAGTCCGGTGTAATTTTATAGGAAAACTTTGTAGGTTGTGTTTAAATGGTCACCAGCATGTGACAGCTGAGTCATGTTCATGTAACTTGACCACAAACTGCTGTGGGCACCAGCAGCTTCCTGCACATTTACTTGTACATCCTGCCAGTTGACAACTGACCGACCACAGTTGACCATAGTTTTAGTGAAATATTGCAATGAGCCGTAAATTTTATATGCAAGCATCCTTACACCTGTCTTTAAGCCAACCACAAGTTTCCGGTAAGTGGAACTGTAAATGTTACTTCCTCATTATCTTGAAACTGCTTCAAGACCTGTTTGACATGTATTCTTTGGTCATCATAGTGAAATTGGTTATCCAGAGGACATCTCTTTGATACTGAATTATTGATAGGTCAAATAATATCTGGGATCACTCCTATCTTTTGATTATGATCCCTATCTAAATCACATTCAGTCTTCAGTCATATCACATTGGTATCACAACCCCAAAGTAACTGGTGTGGGGACGGTGTCCATAAGCTCCACATCAGCCTTGCTCTGGTCAGTCTCCACAATGACCGGTATAGGGAGACTGTTCACAAGTCCCACATCGATCGCTTCCTGGTTAGTTCCCAAAATACCAGGGGTGGGGATGCTGTTCATAAGCTCCACATCAGCCTTGCTCTGTTCAGTCTCCACAATGACCGGTATGGGGAGGCTGTTCACAATCTCCACATCGATCACTTCCTGGTTGGTCCCCAAAATACCAGGTGTGGGGAGGCTATCCACAAGCTCCACCTCGACCTCTCCCTGGTTGGTCCTTAGGACCAACTGCACACATGCCAGAGGGACGTCTGAGCGCTGGCCCTCAGCCAGGGAGATGGATAATTGGGAATCTGGTAAATGGTCTTCTGGGGAAACAATAACTGGGCTTACCAGAGTGATGGAAGATCCAATGTCTCGAAGTCCCGGAGCCTGTATATCACCGACCTTGACCGTCTGGATGTGGGGATGGAGGTTGGCTGGTGTACGGTGTCCGGCCTGCCGTAGGGTGTGGACTGGATAAACCACTTCCTCAGCTATTGGTGTTTCTTGGGAGTAGCATTCCTCAGGTCTTGTTGGTTCATCTCGGCATATGTTGACTGGTTGGAGTGGTAGACGGGCTCCAAGCATGCGGCCTCTTTGTTTTGGTGCAGCTTCTGCTGGGTAGCGGGACCATCTTTCTCGAGCGGCTGGTGCTAGCAGTACGGCAGCTGGAACTCCATAAACATATTCCAGAACCCAAGCCCTCTCTTCTCTTGAGGATCTAGGCCCCAATGCATCCAACAACACTGTGGCTTGGGCCATTTTGGACAAAGTTGATTCCCGATTGTCACTAGATACATGATGTGGCACATAGTTTAAATCCTCATCGTCCTCTGCATCATTCTGGGCATCCCAACAGACTAATTTCTGGATCAAGTCCGACCGAGTCTCAGCGTTCCAGTAGATAATCTTTCGCCTCTGGCACAGATCCTGTAGCATCCATTTACTGCTGCGGTCGTAACTCTTCTCTGGTCCTTGTCGCATGACTGAGCTGGTGGGGTTGGACATGGCAGCTTCCGAAATCTGAATGCCTCCCCCATGGCCTGCTGGGTATGCTTATGTGCCTCCCTGGTTGTTGAGCCCTGGACGGTGTCCACGAACACCAGTCCGCTGCAGCTCCCCTGGGTAAACCAGGCTGAGTAGTATCCCACTGCTGCCACCAATTGTGGAGACACGGGGTTCAGTGCTCTCGTCCGCTAAAAACCTGCCGCCTTTAGAAAGACAGCGTGGCTCAGGGCTCATCCCAACTGAACGCCGGCCTCCCTAACCGTGGGCGTAACACTACTCAAACAACACAGGGTGAGGGAATCACAATAATTAGACTTTATTGGATCCCCAAACAATTAACGGCACATAACACATAACCAGCAAAACACACAAATGTAGCAGGCAACAGAGTCTCACCCTTCCGCTGGCTCACCAGGGATTTAGAATGTCCATGCCTCAGCTGTTCCAGGGCTAATTACTCCAATCCAGCAGCACCCCGCTTTCGGCGGGCACCCACCGTGACTGGAATAACGCCAGATTTAGGAAGCTGGCTGAGGTCTGCAAAGTCTGTACCAGGTGACCGATTTGTCCCAACCTGGGTTTCCTCCTTAAGTAGTCTCTGGTATGATGATATAATCCTGGCAGCCGGAGTCGAAATCCCTAGACTGAGGATATGGTCTCCAACCGGAATCGGAGTCCCTAGATTGAAGCCAGAAGGTATCCTGATCCTCTAGTCAGCTCCTAAGAGCTTAGACTGGATCCATCAGCATCCATCAACAACCACCTGGTGGCTTAAAGAAATCCCTTTTATAGCCACAGCCTTCAACTTGGATACACTGCGTCCTCATTGTTTGGTGGACATGATCGTCTCTCCCATTGGATGAATCTCAAGCTGCATGGACAATGTTCATCCAAATGATGTCTACAGAAAGACTGAGGGTATACATTTGTCTGGAATGCACAGACTAGACAATGACTACTAAGGTAATTACATTAGCAATACACAACTACAATACAATGATTACTGGAAGAGTCTGGAGAAACAATAGCTAAGCAAACATGACTTAGCACACATAAGAACAATACATCTGGCTGAATGTTAAGAAACTTTAACCCATGAGAGGCATTGGGTGTCCATTTCGTCACAGTAATCTGTTACCTGTACCGTGAGCGGAGCTACGGTTTCATCCAGGAGGAGTGGACCGGAGCCAATGTGTATGTGAACGCTGGGTCAGTATGTTAAAATACCACTCTAACCTGGGGAGACTGAGTGTACTTAATCAAAGAGGAAGGGCCCCAGTGGTTTCCGTTGTCCACGCACTGGTGGATGGGCCTATCGGGAGGTGCTGTGATCTGAGACATCCCGACAAGGAGAAAGTACCACCAGCGTGGCTGACTTTGAGGACCCACTACCCTAGCAAGGAAACAGAATGCCAGCATTCCCAGGTCAGTGCTAGAATCCTGGGCTGGATTCTCGAGGGCAGCAGGTACCCCAACAGTGGTGAATGTCGGCTAGCAGGCCCTATGTTAAGGTGGTGTCGAGTTGATACTTTTGGGGTCGAAGGAGACCACTTCAGATATATTGGATGGATGCCAAATTGATTGGTAAGGTTGCAACCGTATGCCACCTGACAGACACAATGATGAGTCTAGAGATGGCAAATACCATAGATCTTTATTATTATAGAACCCATATTTATACAGACATATGGGTAGGCGTGTTTAACCAAAGTTCATTATGAGCTAATACATCGCATGATCATGTTTTTTAATATTATTCCTGACATCTGCAGTTTCAACATAGTTAGGTAATAGCTGATCAATATGTGTTTTTGTGGAAAATTATTCTTTGCACGTAATTATCTTTATTACAGTAATATAATCATAGGTGTGCCTGGTACAAACTGGTATTTTGTGTTATCTTCACTGAGAGTCTACGGGTCATCGTGACCATGCAAAACTGTGTTAAGCATTTTGAATCTGTATTGAACATTATGTTATATTAGAATCTGAAATAAAAGGGTCTTACTGCCTTATCAGTCCCTCCTTTTGAGAATAAGATATGATTCTTCCTAATCACTAGGTACATACAAAAGCAAAAGGCTAGTGTCGGATTTTTAATTATTTTCTTCACCGAATCCCCTAGTGAGAGAAGATCATATCTGTCACGCTCCCCGGGTCCCCTGTGCTGCCCCCCGGCTCACCTGTCACGCTCCCCGGGTCCCCCGTCTCGCTTCCCGGTTCCTTGGTCCGGTCACCGCCGCTCCCCGCTCTCCAGCACCCCTTGCCAGCGCGTCCCCAGCGTCCTGGTCCCCGCGCCCGGCGTCCGCCGGCTTCACAGCCCCATCCTGGCCCTGCTGCTTCCTCCTCGCAGCTTCCTGCTCTGGCTTCTGGCACTCGGGCTGCGCGCATGCGTATTAGGGCGCGCGCGCGGTCATTGACCCTTTCTTAAAGGGCCAGCGTCCATTAACAGGAAATGATGCAAATCAGGTACAGGGTATAAAGGGGGTTTATGTCCAAGGGGGCGGGGCCTGATCTTCGTGTTTCTTAAGCTAGGAGTCAGGTCTCCTGGTGTATATGTGTATATACTCACCTATCTCTCTTGTAGAGCCGTGCCTGCCTTGCCATCCGGTCCAGACCGAATCCCGAACCCCGAACGCAGTCCATCTGCCATCCTGACAGTCCGTACCATCTCGGATCCCTGCGGTGACCCGTCATCTCGCTCCAAAGGTTCCGGACCCCGCCTGACATCATCTCGGCTTCCGAACCTGAGCTGCGTCACCCGGACTACCACCAGTGACTCCGTAGTCCCAGGGACTTCTCCGTTATACTCCTGTGCACGGACTGTTCTGCTGCCTATAGTGCTCCAGCTACCGGAACCCTTACCACCATCTAGGAGTTCGGCCCAGTGGATCCACCTCCTGGGTCTGCCCGTCCACCTGGCCCTTACAGTAAGATCAGGCCATGGATCCCGCTGCAGCACTAGCAGCCGTACAGGAGGAACTCACACGCCAGCGTGAGACTCAGACCCGCATGCTGCAATTTATGTCTTCTGTGGACGCCCGCCTGAACACGCTACAAGCGGCCGTCACGTCTTCAGCATCCCGGGCCTCCACTAGTCAAGCCAAGGCTCCAGCTCCCGTGGCGACTTCTTCAGATACTTCCAGACTTCGTTTGGCCTCACCACCCCGGTACGCCGGAGACCCCAAGACCTGCAGGGGATTCTTAAACCAATGCTCCCTCCATTTCACGCAGCTGCCGCATTTGTTTGCCTCTGATCAAGCCAAGGTCGCGTTCATCATGTCCCATCTAGAGGGTGAGGCACTGGCGTGGATGAACCCCTTGTGGGAGAAGGGGGATCCTGTGACCACGGACATCCAGGCCTTCCTGCAGGCATTCCGTGGCACCTTTGATGAGCCCGGGCGCGCCTCCGCGTCTGCTTCATCTCTTCTCCGGCTGCGTCAGGGGACTCTGACGGTGGGCCAATACGCCATCCGGTTTCGCACCTTGGCTTCGGAACTCGGGTGGAACAACGAGGCCCTAACCGCCGCCTTCTGGGAAGGACTCTCGGGGCGCATTAAAGACGAGCTGGCGGGTCGTGACGTACCGACCACCCTGGATGCCCTGATCGCCCTAGCGACTCGAGTGGACATCCGCTTTCAGGAGCGATCCAAGGAAGTGTCCCGTGAGAGACGACCGGTACGGCATTCTTCTCCTCCGCAGAAGCCCGCCGTACTTCAGTCTTCGACAGCTGGGGTTCCCGTCCACGAGCCCATGCAGATCGACAGAGTGCGGCAGTCTGAACAACGTAGAGCTGAGCGGCTCGCCAAGGGCCTCTGCTTTTACTGCGGAGAGGACACACACCTGCTACGCTCCTGTCCTGAGAGGCCGGGAAACTCCAAAGCCTAGGGTTGGTAGGAGAGGCCACCCTAGGTGCTGGGACTCTCTCAGACCCGGTTACCTGGACTGTGCAAGTGACTACGGGAGAGACGCGGTTCACGGCTGAGGCATACCTCGATTCCGGGGCAGCAGGCAATTTCATCCAGCAGGCCACGGTGGACAAGTACCAGGTGCCTGTTACTCCACTCAACAAGCCCCTCGTGATTGCCTCGGTGGATGGGAGACCCCTCTCTGACACCATCTCCTGGATCACCAAGCCGGTGGAATTGCGTATCGGTGCCCTGCACACCGAGAACATCGCTCTCTACGTCCTCCCACACATGTCCCATCAAATCCTGCTGGGACTTCCCTGGTTGCGGACACACGAACCATCAGTCAGCTGGGGCACTGGCGAAATCACCCGATGGGGCTCTTCGTGCCATGAGAAGTGCCTGAAGACCATACAACCCATCCGACGACCTCCGGTTCCAGAGAACCTACCGGGGCTGCCCTCGGCCTATTGGTCCTTTGCAGACGTCTTTGATAAAAAGGAATCCGAGGTACTTCCGCCACATCGTCCTTACGATTGTGCCATCGACCTGCTCCCTGGAACTACACCACCTCGAGGACGGATATATCCATTGTCTCCAGCCGAAACAAGGGCCATGTCTACTTACATCACAGAGAGCCTGGCAAGGGGATTCATCCGGAGATCCTCCTCTCCTGCTGGAGCAGGTTTCTTCTTTGTCAAGAAGAAAGAGGGCGACTTACGCCCATGCATAGACTACCGGGGTTTGAATCAAATCACCGTAAAAAACAAGTACCCTCTGCCGCTCATCCCTGAATTGTTTGACCGGCTTAGAGGAGCTTGTGTGTTCACCAAGCTGGATCTTCGGGGTGCTTACAATCTGGTACGCATCCGCTCTGGGGACGAATGGAAGACCGCGTTCAATACGCGCGATGGGCACTATGAATACTGCGTGATGCCCTTCGGCCTGTGTAACGCCCCAGCCGTCTTTCAAGAACTGGTGAACGACGTTTTCCGGGACCTTCTTTACGTCTGTGTGGTAGTATATCTGGATGACATCCTTGTCTTCTCTCCGGACCTCCAGACCCACAGAGAGAACGTGCAGCTGGTTCTACAAAGACTGAGAGAGAATCGTCTGTACGCGAAGTATGAGAAGTGTGTCTTTGAGCAGTCTTCTCTCCCCTTCCTGGGGTACATCATCTCTGATACCGGACTGCAGATGGATCCAAAGAAGGTCTCCTCCATTCTCAACTGGCCTCCTCCTTCTGGACTGAAGGCAATCCAACGCTTCCTGGGATTCGCCAACTACTACCGCCAGTTCATCCCTCACTTCTCGGCTCTGACTGCTCCTCTCTCCGCGTTGACCAAGAAGGAGGCTAATCCAAAGGACTGGTCACCTGCGGCCGACGCCGCGTTTGGCTCGCTGAAGCGGGCATTTGCCTCCTCTCCTGTACTTCACCGTCCGGAGTTAAACCGCCAGTTCACCTTGGAGGTGGATGCCTCCTCCTCAGGAGCCGGAGCAGTGCTCATGCAGAAGTCCTCCTCCGGGAAGATGGTGACTTGCGGTTTCTTCTCCAAGAGCTTCTCAGCGCCTGAACGCAACTACACCATCGGTGACCGAGAGCTCTTGGCAGTCAAACTGGCTCTGGAGGAATGGCGCTACCTTCTGGAAGGAGCAGTGTACCCCGTTATCATTTACACGGACCACAAGAACCTGGAATACCTGCGGTCTGCTCAGCGACTGAACCCACGGCAAGCCAGGTGGTCATTATTCTTTGCCAGGTTTGATTTCCAGCTCCATTTCCGACCCGCGGACAAGAATGTACGCGCTGATGCCTTGTCCAGGTCTTTCATGCCCATGGAGCAGGAGGAGGAGACTACCCAACCCATCATCTGTCCTAGCAAAATCATTCCGGTGGCCCCTGTCACCCTGGCCCAGATACCGCCCGGGAAGACCTATGTCTCTGAGACAGACAGGCAAAAAGTGTTACACTGGGGTCATGCCTCGAAAACAGCCGGTCATGCTGGTCAGAAGAGGACATGGGGTGCGATCGTACGCCATTACTGGTGGCCATCCCTTCGCACGGACGTCGCTGCTTTTGTCTCTGCCTGCTCCTCTTGTGCCAGGAACAAGACGCCCAAACACCTGCCATATGGACGTCTTCTGCCTCTGCCGATACCTTCAGTTCCGTGGCAACACATAGCGATGGACTTTATTACAGACTTGCCATTGTCCTCCGGACACACAGTCATATGGGTCGTGGTGGATCGATTTTCTAAAATGGCTCATTTCGTCCCTATGGCTGGATTGCCCTCTGCTCAGGAACTCGCGGAAGCCTATATACAGCACATCTTCCGCTTGCATGGCTTTCCATCTCACATCGTATCCGATAGAGGAACTCAGTTCACCTCCCGCTTCTGGAGGGCGCTCTGCAAACATCTGGGAGTGACTCTGGACTTCTCATCTGCATACCATCCTCAGTCTAATGGCCAAGTGGAGAGGGTCAATCAAATATTGACCTCTTTCTTACGTCACTATGTCAACGCCCATCACGACGACTGGTCCACGCTTCTTCCTTGGGCTGAATTCTCCCATAACCACCACATCAGTGAGTCGTCCTCCAGCTCTCCCTTCCATGTCGTTTACGGACTTCAGCCCTCCGTCCCATTGCCTGTATCCCCTTCTTCGGATGTCCCTGCTGCTGATACTGTAGCCCGTGACTTTGCAACCATTTGGGACTCTGTCAAGGCGTCCCTTGGGCGTGCTTCCCTGCGGATGAAAAGACACGCAGACAAGAGACGTCTGGACCCTCCGTGTTTCTCTCCTGGAGATCTAGTCTGGCTTGCATCCAAGTACGTCCGGTTGAAGATACCATCCTACAAGCTGGGTCCTCGCTACATCGGGCCGTTTAAAGTCCTCAACAAGATCAATGAGGTCTCCTACAAGCTACAGCTCCCGGCCACGATGAGGATACCCAACTCATTCCACGTCTCCCTGCTCAAGCCGGTTGTCCTGGGTCCCTTCTCCGCTGCTGCCAGTTCGGCTCCTCCACCTATTGCCGATGACGACATCTATGCGGTAAGGGATATCGTGGCCATGAAGACCGTACGAGGTCGACAGTTCTTCCTGGTGGACTGGGCAGGGTATGGTCCTGAGGATAGGTCCTGGGAGCCCCGGGAGAATGTGGGTACTCCGCTGATCTGTGCCTTCCTGTCCCGGTTGCGGGGAGGGGGGCGTGGGGGAGGGGGTACTGTCACGCTCCCCGGGTCCCCTGTGCTGCCCCCCGGCTCACCTGTCACGCTCCCCGGGTCCCCCGTCTCGCTTCCCGGTTCCTTGGTCCGGTCACCGCCGCTCCCCGCTCTCCAGCACCCCTTGCCAGCGCGTCCCCAGCGTCCTGGTCCCCGCGCCCGGCGTCCGCCGGCTTCACAGCCCCATCCTGGCCCTGCTGCTTCCTCCTCGCAGCTTCCTGCTCTGGCTTCTGGCACTCGGGCTGCGCGCATGCGTATTAGGGCGCGCGCGCGGTCATTGACCCTTTCTTAAAGGGCCAGCGTCCATTAACAGGAAATGATGCAAATCAGGTACAGCGTATAAAGGGGGTTTATGTCCAAGGGGGCGGGGCCTGATCTTCGTGTTTCTTAAGCTAGGAGTCAGGTCTCCTGGTGTATATGTGTATATACTCACCTATCTCTCTTGTAGAGCCGTGCCTGCCTTGCCATCCGGTCCAGACCGAATCCCGAACCCCGAACGCAGTCCATCTGCCATCCTGACAGTCCGTACCATCTCGGATCCCTGCGGTGACCCGTCATCTCGCTCCAAAGGTTCCGGACCCCGCCTGACATCATCTCGGCTTCCGAACCTGAGCTGCGTCACCCGGACTACCACCAGTGACTCCGTAGTCCCAGGGACTTCTCCGTTATACTCCTGTGCACGGACTGTTCTGCTGCCTATAGTGCTCCAGCTACCGGACCCCTTACCACCATCTAGGAGTTCGGCCCAGTGGATCCACCTCCTGGGTCTGCCCGTCCACCTGGCCCTTACAATATCCTTCTTCTTCTTACAGCATTTCTTCATAGTCTTCATCACGAGATCTCACTCCCAGATACATAGTCTTAGTGATGGATGCATCGATCAGTCTTTGAAGTAGTCCTCGGATACAAGGAATGCAGCAACATCCACAAGTGACGAGTATTGCTGCCACGACTGCCAGAGAAATTAGAAGGCCGGACACCAGGTGACTCCACTTCCCGAACCATGATTCGAGCCAATCCGTGAAGACGTTATCTATTCCGGAGTTTTCTGCAAGCTCCTCGGATAGTGATGTTAGGCCCTCCAATGCCTTCGTGATGCTTCCATCAGGAGCTGTATTGTTGGGGATAAAAGTACAGCAATAAGTACCAAACATTTTACAGACTCCACCTTTCTCAGCTAGTAGCATATCTAAAGCCATTCTGTTCTGCCAAGTCATTAGAGAAGTTGGACCAATCTGATCAGCGATTCCTTTGATTGCATCTCTAGTGTAATTTATAAATCTCTGCTGATTATAGTAAATATAATTTATCCAATCTACATTTTTATTAACCGTAACCCACCAAAGAAGAAATGATTCAAATCCTGCAGCTACTTGATTTCTAGCTTTATATTCATCTGGTACCCCTCTAGGAACTCCAATGCTGTCTATGTAGATCCTTGAGTCAAATGATCCACCGGGTAATGTCCTTTTAATTCTATGCAGATCGGCCAAAGATTCATCAGACAATGATCTTTTAGTTCTGCGTAGACTGTCAGCACTTAGTCTTCCCTTCTGTATTTCTTCTGAGGTGATTATCTGAAATGGCATAAGTATCTGCACCAAGGTGCAGCTACCTATCCAATTCGCTGGTAATCTAGGTCTGAGTTTCATGTCCCCACACAACCACCATATGTCAGTTCTAGCTACAGTATGATTGACAAACCACTTAGCTTCATACCCACCCTGGTCTTCATCTACAGGGATAGTATTTTTACAAAATTCAAAGGTTAGACTCTCTACTGATCTCCCTGTTCCTGTTCCTTTCCTTTGAAAACAGGTATAATTTCCGGGGTAAACAAATACTCTAGGGGGTACCTGATCAAGTTTAACCATTGGATATAACTTTGAAATGCTATTACATATGTCATCATCGGTGGGATCAAATGAAACGTCAAACATGGCTAAGATACACTGCATTCCATCTGGATCTTCTTCTGAAAGTCTGAATGGGATGGTTCCCAGATGGGGTCTTGCAGTGGCGCAAGCAATACAATCAGATCGATTGTTTTGGTAAGCAGTATATTTCATCCAGTTCAGCCATTCATTCCTCTCCGTATATCCTGTTTCTATGGCTACTTTTTCCTCATAACTTATTTCCTCTAAGATTTTAAGGTCTATGTCTCTTTTTAGTAACTCCCAGGGGTTTCCCTCCTTTTCATCCTCCTGTGTGTGAGTGTTTGTGATGTTGGAGACAGTAGGGACGTTAGGAGGGAAAAGTGGAGCTATGGGGATAGGTTTTAACCAGAAAGTTCCTTGCTTTACCTTTTTCCCTGGTACGTATAGCCCCAAGACATAAAGACCTTTATCCGCTGGGGAAGGTTCGTTTATGGTTATTATATGAGGGTTACAGGATTGTCCCCAAGACAAAAGTCCTGGGTTACAATCCCATCTAGGATTAACTTTATGGATTGTCATTCTTTCCAGGAGAGGTTTCCCTGTTGAGCTAACACGAGTCATGGCCTCCTCTGGTTTATATCCCCATGAAATACCTGTATTCCAGGATGCATCTGACCACGAGTTACAGTTCTCATTACCAGGCCTCGTTACACAGACATATGTTACAGCTCCTTCCGCTCCGGTCACAAATTTATAATTTTCATCACTAATTAGTTCACACTGCACGATTTTGCAAAATTCAAACCTAAAACTAACTACTGATTTTTCAGTATCAAACCACATGGTTACTATATTGTCGTCGTGAGTTATCTTAATCATCTCCCCCTTTTGGGGTGAGGTTACCAGCATCAGCAGTAGTAAGATCATGTTTTTGTCCCATAGCTTTGCAATGGCTTGCATGGATCCAATTAGGTTTTCCCTCGAGTTTCACTGAAGTGGCTGTGGTGAGGAGAACCTGGAATGGACCATCAAATCTCGGCTCCAGTGGTTTTCTTGTGTGTCTTTTGACCACTACCCAATCGCCAGGCTGGAGGGAATGAGTCCCTTCTTGACTCTCTGGATCTGGAATGGAATCATAGACTTGTTTATGTACAAGGGAGAGTCTTTTCTGAAGGCCCTGGACGTAGCTAACAAGACTGTCACACTGCAGTTGTAGTGTCTGAGGGAAGTACAGGCCTAGCCTTGGTGCTGACCCAAACAAGACTTCAAAGGGAGATAGTCCTGTTTTCCTGTTAGGTGTATATCTAATGGAAAACAGGGCTAATGGCAAACACTCTGTCCAGGGTTTTCCCATCTCCTCACTTGCTTTCTGAATCTTTAGCTTAAGAGTCCCATTCAGTCGCTCTACCTTTCCACTAGCTTGTGGGTGATATGGTGTGTGAAATGCTTGTGTAACCCTTAGCATCTGCATGGCATTTTGCATTACCTCTCCTGTGAAGTGAGTACCTCTGTCAGATTCTATAACTTCAGGAAGCCCAAATCTACAGAAAACTTCTGTCATCAACTTTTTCGCAGTGGCCCTAGCGGAGGCTTGAGGCATTGGAAAAGCATCGGGCCACCCAGAGAAGAGGTCAACACACACAAGGACATATTCATATATGCCAACCTTTGGTAGTTGTATGAAATCAATTTGCAGTCGTTGGAACGGATAGAGGGGTTTTGGTGTGTGTTTTTGAGGTGTTTTTACAACTTTTCCTGGGTTGTGTTGGGCACATGTCAAACATGCTTGTGCAAATCTGGTGGCAATCATTGTGAATCCTGGTGCAAACCATTGTTTATCTACCAAAGCACACATGGCATTTTTGGACAAATGAGTTGGACCATGGGCAACTTGAACCATCATGGGATACAAGGACCTTGGCAGACATACTCGCAATCCCACCTTCCACAGACCTTCTTTTTCCTGAGCGCCAGCTTTTGCCCAGACCTTTTTCTCCTCCCCGGTTGCCTGCCGGGTTAGAGCCTGCAAGGTGCTTAAGTCCATCTGGTTGTACTCAGAACTTACCATGATCAGCGGGGGTGTTTCTGGAGTGTCCTCTCGCCTTGGTTTCCTTGCCGCCTCTTTTGCCGCCTGGTCCGCCTTGTCATTGCCTCGTGCTTCAGCAGTGTTAAGTTTTGTGTGTGCTCTTACTTTTATTACAGCAACCTCTTTTGGAAGCAATAGGGCCTCCAATACCTGTTTTACTAGATGTCCGTTTTTGACAGGGGTACCTGTTGACGTGAGGAAGTCCCTTGCCTTCCAAATTGGGCCATAATCGTGGGCAATCCCAAAGGCATACATGGAGTCTGTGTATATGTTGTACCGTTTTCCCTCTGCCCCTCTAAGCGCCTCAATGAGTGCCGTCAACTCCGCCTCTTGTGCAGACATGTGAGGGGGGAGTGGTTCTGCTTTTATTACCTCGTTTTGTGTGACCACCGCATACCCCGTGTAGTGCCGGCCATCTTCTCCAACGCTTCTGGAACCATCTACAAAAAGCTCAACATCTGGATTAGTTAGAGGTGCATCGAAAACATGTGAAAACCCTGACGTTTCTTGAGCCATAAGGGCCATGCAATCATGTTCATGCTGTGTATCAAAGAGTTGCTCTTCTGTCAAACCGTGTAGAAAGAGTGGCTTCCCTTGCTCCTCTCCCTCCTTTGAATCCATTACATCAATGGGAATTAGAGTAGCTGGATTCAAAGTCATACATCTCTTTAGGGTAACATTTGGTGGCATGAGTAAGGCACATTGAAGTCTGAGTTGTCTAGCCATGGAAATGTGCTTGGGCTGAACCTGGCTGAGAATGCTATGTAAGTCATGTGGAGTGTAGATGGTGACAGGATAATCAAGCACAATGTCAGATGCTTTGTCTAACAAGAGTGAGACAGCAGCTACTGCTCGGATGCATGATGGGGCCCCTCTGGCAACAGGGTCCAACCGAGCTGAGTAGTAGGCAACTGGTCGGTTCTGTGGGCCATGCTGTTGTACTAGGACACCTGTGGCATGTCCTTGCATCTCTGTACAGTAGAGGAGAAAAGGCTTTGTGTAATCAGGGGTTCCCAGGGCTGGGGCAGAGATTACTGCGAGTCTGAGTGAGTAGAAGCAGTCTAATGCCTCTTGAGTGAGTTGGAAAGGCTGAGTTGTCAAACAGTCGTACAATGGTTGCATGAAAATTGATGCAGAGCGGATCCAAGGCCTGCAATACAAAACAAGTTGCAATGCAGCAGTATAGAGAGTTGGTGAATTCTGAGCCCCTTGTGGTAACACCAACCAGGTATACTGCTGGCCTCTGAAAGTAAAAGCAAAAAGGTACTGACAGTCGGGGTGCAGTGGTACAGAAAAGAATGCATTTGCTAAATCAATCACTGTGAAACAGACTGCTGTGACTGGTATCTGTGACAGGATGGTATGTGGGTTGGGAACTACTGGTGTAAGTAATTCAGTGACTGCATTTATTGCTCTGAGATCATGTACCATTCTGTAAGTTACGGGTTCCCCTTTGGTGCCACCCTTTTTCTTTACTGGGAACAGAGGAGTGTTGACTACAGATTTTGTGGTTTTTAATGCCCCTGAAGCAAGTAATTCGACGATGTTTTTGCCTATGGCTTCCTCTTGCGCAGCACTCAATGGGTACTGCTTAATCTGAGGAGGTTTGGCACCTGGTTTTAGTTGTATCATTACCGGAGGAACTGGCATGTGTCCAATGTCAGTCTTTGACTTTGACCACAACGTCTCAGGAACTTGTGTTAGTGCTGCGTCATCAGGCGGGGAGATTGAGTCAGATACATACAGGCATGCTAGTATCTTGCATAATGCGGCTTCTGAAATCCCTGAGGTCAAAGTCACAGTACCGTCTGGTTTGTAAGTAATGTGTGCTTGTATTGCTTGAAGGACATCTGAACCTAACAAGTTAACAGGTGATTTGTCACTAACTATTAACCTGGTCATACACGTATGGTCAGCTAGTTGTAGGGGCAGTGGCTTAGTCAGTTGGCATTCCTGGATTAACCCTTCAAAACCTTGGGTATAGAGGGTGTCGTCCGATAAGTCAGATGATTTAACATGTTCCTGGCGGATAACTGTTTTGGCTGCCCCCGTATCCACCAGGAATGGGATTTTTCTACCATCTGGAAGGTATACTGGGACTACTCCCTGTGGACTCGGGTGTGAAGGAGTCCCCAGGGGGTAGATGGTCACGGGGTTGCCTGTGTCCTATTGTGGATTCTGGTTCTGGGGTGGGGCATCCGTCCTAGTTTGTACGTTTTGTTTAGGTGGGGATCTGCACTGACGCTTGTAATGACCTTTCTTGCCACAATTGTAGCATTCAATCTGCCTGCGATCTCTGCCAAACCTATTATTCTTCTGGGATCCCTGAGGCTCCTCACTAGAAACATACTGTATCTGGACAGGCTTGGTCTTTTGATCTAACTCAACCCCTTTTGCTACACGTACTAACTCCTCAATTGGGCAGGTTCTCCAATCTGGCTTTGCTGCCTGAACCCTCTGTCTGAGCTGTGGTTTGAGTCCTGCTATGAATGCTCCATGAAAAAGTTGCTTTCCCACTTCCCCTATCTCTTCATATCCCAAATCCATGTGTCTAAGCTTCAGATTACCCCAAAAATGATCTACTGTGTCCTTCTGCCCCTGTACTACATCTAAGAGAGAAATTGTAGATTCCCCCACCCTCTCCTTGCACCATGCATGTAGACCCTTTAGGAAGTGCATTCCTGATTCTACAGTATGGATGTATTGTGTGTCATTCCATACATCCAGAAGATATGGTCTTCCATTTCTTTCTATGACCTCCATGACTATCTGCATTCTAGCTTCCCCAATCTTTCCCTTCAGAATGGATGCTAAGTCTGTCCATGTGCATGTATACGTGTTGTTGAGTCCCACCATCCATCTGTAGAAAGCCATTGGGAGGTCAAACGGGTCTGGGGCATCTTTAAGTAATGCCATTTGATCTTTTGGCCCCCAGGGCTTATAATGGGAAAGAGTAGTCATGGCAGTCAGTGGTCTAGGGGCAATTGGAGTGGATGTTACCTGGGAGGAGGTTACCACGCCTGAACCAGTTTCATCCATAGTTTGAAACTGGGAAGGGCGGTAGTTTCCTTCTTCCCTATCTATTGCAGTCTCATCCCTTTGCCTTGTCCCTCGGACATAAGGTTCAGGTTCTTGGGTCCTAGTCTGGGTGAAGATGACTGGGTAAAGCCCTGTTTCTTTGCGTGGTTTTGGTCTGCCACAAGCAGCACAAGAGTCACGCCAATCAGGGTTTTGTTCTCCACAAACACAAGTCCATCCCTCTGGTCCGGTTAAAACAGGAGCAGTGATATGGGGCTGATATGGTGGAGGAACTTTCACTTTCTTCACATATTTTAATCCGTTTGGGGTTTCTACCTTAGTCCAACCCCCTTCCTTTTTCATTTCTTTTGCTACCTCAGACCATGCTCTCGCCTGTCTAGCTAGCTTGTTGTCATTAATCCATCCCGTGCTTGTTGCTAGAGCTGTTTCCCAGAGAGTGGAGTCCAGTGGATCACCACTCATTCCTAGACCCTTCAACATTTTGCCTGAATTCTTTACTGCAATTTTACCTTTCCTTTTCTCCACTATTTCACTAGCACCACACCCCTCACACCCCTCATGGTTGTCTTGGCTAAGTGTGTTACCCATCTCTGCCTACCTCCCTCTGGTTGTCTTCCTCTGTGTACTTATCTAGTGTAGTACTACCCTTGGTCTCCTCCCTTTTTGCCTCTTACTGGCGTCTACAGTGCCCCTAGTCCCACAACTTGCGGTACCTTTAAACTGACTTCAGTGCACCCTATCAGTCTGTAGGTGTGTGGACTCTTAAAATATAATTTGTGACCTGGCCAAAATGACTTAAACAGAAGTCTCATCAACAAATACCCAAGGCCGTATGGGGAGGGACGGTATGTACCCTAGATGTACCTTTGTATATGTGTAGATTTTATATACCAACCAGAGGGTAAAACAGAACAATCCTAGGCAAGCTAGTAAAACAAAAGCCTTAATGTTTTCTAAAACAAAGTGGGGTAGTTGGTACATGTAAAACAGACAGATAGCAAGAGGACAAAGATGACAAACTTATCCCCTTGTCCCGAGGTGGTATCGCTCCTTATGGGTATGCCGTTTTTGGGCGTATCCTCATATGATTCTGGCAAGCCAGTACCACAGGGGAAACAAGTCCTCACGGTAGACACCACAGGAGAACGTCCCACACCTTCAAGATAGGTTCAGACACTCACACGGTAACAGAGTAACAGACAACAAAATAGCAGCACATAGATCTATCCAATCCAATATATATATATGTATCACTAGGATATTCTACGGTTCTTTATAGGCAGGATATTATCAGAATGACGACTATAACATACCACAAGATCCGGCTACAGAGCAGAAGGCAGTGGAGACACAGAGAGAGATTTGTAAGAATCTAAGGTTCTTACCTACACCGGTGTTTGGGGTCTGTGTGTCCTCTGGTCCTCCGTCTGCCGTGCCGGGTCTTGGATATTCAGGTCTTCCGTTTTCTCCTGCCCACCCAGGGACGCCAGATGTCGAGTTGATACTTTTGGGGTCGAAGGAGACCACTTCAGATATATTGGATGGATGCCAAATTGATTGGTAAGGTTGCAACCGTATGCCACCTGACAGACACAATGATGAGTCTAGAGATGGCAAATACCATAGATCTTTATTATTATAGAACCCATATTTATACAGACATATGGGTAGGCATGTTTAACCAAAGTTCATTATGAGCTAATACATCGCATGATCATGTTTTTTAATATTATTCCTGACATCTGCAGTTTCAACATAGTTAGGTAATAGCTGATCAATATGTGTTTTTGTGGAAAATTATTCTTTGCACGTAATTATCTTTATTACAGTAATATAATCATAGGTGTGCCTGGTACAAACTGGTATTTTGTGTTATCTTCACTGAGAGTCTACGGGTCATCGTGACCATGCAAAACTGTGTTAAGCATTTTGAATCTGTATTGAACATTATGTTATATTAGAATCTGAAATAAAAGGGTCTTACTGCCTTATCAGTGGCCAAATCCATAGCCACCTGGGTATGAGGACAGTCACAAGATTTGTATAGTATACTCAGAAGTCGGAACCGTACTGTCCCCAGTTGTGCTTTTTCCACCCATTGTGAAGGAACTATTTTGCATCCCATGGGGGGTGGGTGAAGAGACTCGGTACCCTGAAGCTGTCCTGGAGTAGCCAACATTTTGTTTGTTTTCCCCCCTCCCCAAGTTATTTTGCGCATGTTGCCCTCCCCTTCACCTGGAATGAGGAACCTAGAGCTGTAGAATTGCTGCTTGCCCTGCACAAACACTGCTCCCAGTAGCCCTATTGACTTTGCCTTTCCCCATTGTGGCTGGGCAGTGTCATACTTTAACAGACTGGAATCCACAAAGAAGGGAGGGAGAGAGGAAATTATGGGCTGTGAGGAGTGGGGCCAGGACTGTTGTGCGTCTTACCTGGAGCAGACAAGTGCATGGACACTAGGAAAGGACTGTTACACTTGTCCAACACCCAGATGAGTGAAATGAACTCTGGCCTTTGGCCATCATTGATATGGACTCAAAAGTAACCTTTTCATTTAATGTTTTATATTAGTGTATATTAAAATTATGGTCGGGGATGACCATATTTAAGTGGTGAGGTGTGTACTAGAGATGAGCGAACCGGTCGCGGTTCGGCTCGAGGTCGGTTCGCTGAACGGGGGTCCCGTTCGAGTTCAGCTCGTCGAACGTTCGACGAACCAAACTCGAACCAATAGGCTATAATGGGAGGCAATCACAAACACATAAAAATGCATGATAAATGTACACAAACAGTTAATAAACATTGCCATAACACTTACCGGTCCCCGCGATCCCTCCTGCACTCTGTCTCCTGCCGCTATTCCATCCGATGATCGCTGAATCCTCCCGGTGACCGGCACTGCAAGCAGTGATGCAGGACCTATCGTGACGTCAAAATAGCCATGTGACCAGTCACGCGGCTATTATCTCATTGGCTACAGACTGGTCACATGACTATGACGCGTCATGTAGGACCTGCGAGTGCATCTCTCCGGTACACGGTGCACATTTGTGTATCGCCGTGTACCGGCGACATGCTCTAGCACACGGTCGACTCCCCGTTCCGTTAGGGACCGGTTGACACCGCCGGTCATTAACGGAGATCACCGTTGCCATAGCAACGCAGTTAGCGGTGACGTCACCGCTAACCGCGGCTCCGAGAGCACCGTTGCTATGGTAACGCGTCTGTCAGCGTTACCGCTGACAGCCAGCAGCACTGATCACTCACGGAGTAAAGGCTGCACGCTGCTTCTCGTGCAGCTTTCACGGAGTAAAGGCTCCACGGGAAGCAGCGTCTTCCCCCATGCAGCAGTGATGTAGCCGAGCTGCATTTGTTGAACGAGAAAGACAGAAGAGCAGGATCGTGGAGGGCTGACAGGGGGTAATAAAGAAGGAGTCTCTAATGTGTCTGTGTATTTATTTCTATTAAAGTATTTTTTCTCTGTGTGGTGTCTTTTTTTTAACCCTTTATTGGAGATTCTTAATGGCACGGGTCAATTAGAAAACAAATGACGTAGGCTTCGCTCCATTTTTGTGTCCAGCCAGGTACATCTAGGCAGCTGGGGATTGGAATACGCAGCACAGGTTGGCCTGAGCTATCTGGGCCCCACTGCTGCGAATTGCAGTCTGCAGCCGCCTCAGAAAATGGCACTCTCATAGAAGCGCCATCTTCTGGCGCTGTATCCAACTCTTCCAGCACCTGCCTGCTATACCTGGCTAGCATACAAAAATATGGCGAAGCTCACGTCCTTTTTTTGTAGTTTTTTGGCCAAAAAAATAAAAAATGCTTCCCTGGATTTTCCATTGCCAGTGAAGGTAGCACCAAGCAGTGGGGGTTAGCAGCCAGTAGCTGCTTGGATTACCCTTAGCTAGCAATACAAAAAATGCAGCGGGAGCCCATATATATTTTTTTTAATTATTTATTTAAATAACTAAAAACAAAATGGGCTTCCCTGTATTTTGATTGCTGGACATCACAGTGCTGTAAAAATAAATCTTTAAAAAAAATGACGTAGCGCTCCGCAGTATTTTTGATTCTCAGCGCAGATAAAGCAGACAGCTATGAGTTGACACCCCCATCTGCCTGTCGTTACCTTGGTTGGCAATCAAAATACAGGGAAGCCCATTAATTTTTTCTATTTAAAAAATAGTTAAAAAAAAATGACGTTGGGTCCCCCCATTTTTGATAGCCAGCTAGGGTAAAGCAGACGTCTGTAGCCTGAAAACCACAGCTGGCAGCTTTACCGTGGTTGGGGATCCAATGTGGAGGTCCCCCCAGGCTCTTTTTTTATAATTATTTTATAAATATTAATAATTACACAAAAAAAGTAGGGTCCCCTCCAAATTGGATCACCAGCCAAGGTAAAGCGGACAGCTGTGGTCTGGTATTCTCAGGGTGGGAAGGTCCATAGTTATTGGACCTTCACAGCCTAAAAATAGCAGGCCGCAGGCACCCCAGACGTGGCGCATCCACTAGATGTGCCAATCCTGGCGCTTCACCCCAGCTCATCCCGTGCCCTGGTGCAGTGGCAAACGGGGTAATAAATCGGGTTGATACTAGCTGTAAAGTCACCTGAGATCAAGCCCAGCAGTTTGTGATGTCATGACGTCTATTAGATATCCAACATCATAAACTGTCAGTACTAACAAAAACAAAAAATCGACAAAAGAAATTTATTTGAAAAAACAGTCCCCAAAACATTTCCTCTTTCACCAATTTATTGTAAGAAAAAAAATAAAGGGGTCCCACGATGACTCTGGACCGTCTAGAATATGGGGGGAGACACTCAGGGAACGTATCCCCCATTTTCTAGGAGTGCAGACCCTTCATGTAAGGAGTGTGGGTGCAATGAATCTGCACTCACTCTCCCCGGGTCCACAGCAGCAGAGTCCATGTCGTAATGGTTGCTACCAAAGCTGCAATGCCCTGCTCATGAGGTAAGGGCATGCCTAATCAGGAGAACTACTGTAGAGGAAGCTCTGCTCACTGGTATATAGGTGCTCAGAGGTAATAATAGATAAAATTAGTGAGTAACCTCGGCACTCTAAATCTCCCAGACTAAGTCAGTAAGTCACAACGGATAGTAATGCAAAATCACTCTTTATTGGTCCGTATTAAGAAAAAAAATTTTTTCATAAGCATATATGTTTTTGTCCAAAACAAGTTACAAATGACGTTTCGGCCTGAGCCTTCGTCAGATTGGACTTATCTGCATGTAATCATGAAAAATGACAATAATCAGTATCACATAAGAGTGAGAGAACAATAACATAAACTCGAACAATGTAGAGGTACAATTGGGATGCAGCAAAAAAATTGCAACACAGCAAGAAATGAAACACATGATACAAATGTCATAATGCAGTACAAGGACAATATAGTAATGACAAATATGGGGTCAGAGTAGGCTTAGACAGCTCTGGTACGAAAGAGATGTCAATCATAAAGTAACATGTGCAGTAGGTGTAGAGCTACACTATGCATGGCAGAGCTAATGGGTAGACCGACCATAGAAAAAGAACGGAGAAAAAGTGGAGAAAAAGTGGAGAAAAAGTGGAGAAAAAATGTAGAAAAAGTGGAGAAAAAGTGGAGAAAAAATGTAGAAAAAGTGGAGAAAAAGTGGAGAAAAAGTGGAGAAAAAGTGGAGAAAAAATGGAGAAAAAGTGGAGAAAAAGTGGAGAAAAAGTGGAGAAAAGGTGGAGAAAAAGTGGAGAAGAAGTGGAGAAAAAGTGGAGAAAAAGTGAAGAAAAAATGTAGAAAAAGTGGAGAAAAAGTGGAGAAAAAAATGTAGAAAAAGTGGAGAAAAAATGTAGAAAAAGTGGAGAAAAAGTGGAGAAAAAGTGGAGAAAAAATGTAGAAAAAGTGGAGAAAAAGTGGAGAAAAAGTGGAGAAAAAATGTAGAAAAAGTAGAGAAAAAGTGGAGAAAAAGTGGAGAAAAAAATGTAGAAAAAGTGGAGAAAAAATGTAGAAAAAGTGGAGAAAAAGTGGAGAAGAAGAGGAGAAAAAGTGGAGAAAAAGTGGAGAAAAAGTGGAGAAAAAGTGGAGAAAAAATGGAGAAAAAATGGAGAAAAAGTGGAGAAAAAGTGGAGAAAAAGTGGAGAAAAAGTAGAGAAAAGGTGGAGAAAAGGTGGAGAAGATGTGGAGAAAAAGTGGAGAGAAAGTGGAGAAGAAGTGAAGTGTTTGTTCATGCCAGATGGGAGATAAATAATTGTTTACTGGCGCTGTCATTTACTGTAACGTGATCATCGGTGTACGGTGTATACCTGTGATCACGTGAGCGGGGACCGGAAAAACCGTCCTGAAACATGATCTCCAGGGTCTTAGCTAGCCCTGAAACCCCGGAGATTTTCTGACGCTGGGGGGCGTTATTCACTTATTTCTGCCTGCTGTTTATAAACGGCAGATCAGAATAAGGCTACATTAACACGACCGATCCATTTTTGTGGTCTGCAAAAAACAGTCCATTTTTTTTCACGGGTGCATCCATGTGGCATCCGTTTCCGTTCCGTAGACGGTCCGTATGTCATCTGTTTGTCATCCGTGTGCCTTCCGTTTTTTTTGTGTACTGCAAAAAAACTGAATGAGGGTAAATGCATAAATTTACCTAGGATCCATAGCTTCATCCTACATGAGGCGGTCACATGTCCACTCCAGTGCCATTTTCTACTGCTTTTCACAGCGTAGAGCGTTCTGGTGATTTTTCTGTGCTTGTGCACTTCATATCAGTCTTTTCTGTCATTATAATGGCAGAAAGACACATAATGTCCCACTCTCCTGCATTTTGTAATTTTGCACCCTTTGGTGCCTTTCATGTGGCACTAAGGGGTGCTTAGCTTTGTATTTAGCCAAAAAAATGAAAAAAAAAAAATGACGTAGGGTTCCCCCTAGTTTTGTAGCCAGCTAGGGTAAAGCAGACGGCTGCAGCCTGCAGACCACAGCTGGCAACCTCACCTTGGCTGGTAATCCAAAACTGAGGGCACCCCACGCTGTTATTTTAAATTAAATAAATAATTTAAAAAAAAAAAACACGTAGGGGTCCCCCCAAAATTGGATCACCAGCCAAGGTAAAGCAGACAGCTGGGGTCTGATATTCTCAGACTAGGGAGGTCCATGGTTATTGGACTCTCCCCAGCCTAAAAATAGCAGGCCGCAGCCGCCCCAGAAGTGGCGCATCCATTACATGTGCCAATCCTGGTGCTTCGCCCCAGCTCATCCCGCACCCTGGTGCGGTGGCAAACGGGGTAATGTATGGGGTTAATACCAGATGTGTAATGTCACCTGGCATCAAGCCCTGGGGTTGGTGAGGTCAGGCGTCTATCAGATACCCGACATCACCAACCCAGTCAGTAATAAAAAAAAATAGACGACAAACACATTTTTATTTGAAAAAACACTCCCCAATACATTCCCTCTTTAAACAATTTATTAGAAAGAAAAACAAATCCAGGTCTGGTGTAATCCAAGGGGTTGCCATGACGATCCACACTGTCCCAGTCAATGAAGAGCAGGATGTTCCCCATTGGCTGGGAGAGCAGTGCAGTGACCTGAGCTAACATCAATGGGTCAGCCAAGGTCACTGCAAGGCATGACAAGTGCTGCTGTCAGCAAGGTACATTACCTGCGCTGATCTCCAGCACACTGACAGCACCTGTCACTGAGTTCAATGACCGGCGCCTTCACACCAAGTATCGCGAGAGGCCCGTGACGTCACCGCTAGTCAGTCTCGGGTCGGAAGCGAGAGAAGATGATGTGACAAGCGGCGGCCATGGAGGACAGTGACAGCGCTGAGGTCGGGATGGCGGGACTTCATCACCGCAGGTAAGCCGAGCGGGACCATGTGTGTGTGTGTGTGTGTGTACGTGTGTACATGCCGCGGGCAGGAGGGGGCAGAGCGAGCTGAGCGGGGAAGTGTGGGCTTCCTGCACGTAACTAGGATAAACATCGGGTTACTAACCAAAGCGCTTTGGTTGAATACCCGATGTTTATCTTGGTTACCAGCTTGTGGCAGGCTGCCAGCGATGGCTCCTGCACACTGTAGCTGTAAAAAGCCCTGCTTTTTGCTGCTAGAACCGTTCTCGAACGTATCTAGAACTATCGAGCTTTTGCAAAAAGCTCGAGTTCTAGTTCGATCTAGAACAGCCCCCAAAATCACTCGAGCCCCGAACTGGAGAACCTCGAACCGCGAACCGCGCTCAACTCTAGTGTGTACAGGTGTTAAAGTCCCTATGATGTTTTATGCTATGTGTTGTCTACCTGTACTGCGAAAGGTGTTTTATACTAAAAATATATGTTATGTTGATTGTTATAAATGTGTGTTAACATGTAAATACTGCTAGCATGCTAGCAGAATGTAGGTTCTCGATGTAGCAGAGCCAGAACCCGTTTACCAGTGGGCATCACCTAGTAGGCGGGCTGGAGCAGCAGTAGATTAGATATCAGATAGGATAAGGTTAAGTCGAGGTAGACGAAGCATGAAAAATGGAAAGTGTTTTGGCTAGTAGTGCAGGCCTAATGGGTTACGGTTAATAATGGAACCCTGAGGTAACCTTGAGATGTCCAGAGCCTACAGCTCACCCCAGTGGGCTTAGAAGGTCAAGCTACTAGAAATCCGTCAGGGCCCAGAAGCAGATGAAGGTTTGAGTAAGAGAGGGGAATGGAGACACAGACCTGGCAGATTGAGGACAAGTTCCAACATAGCGGGGGTCGGGTCAAGATAGAGTACCCCAGAGACAGTAAAATCAGAACCATGAGGAGTGAGGTCATGTCTGTCATAATGGTTTGAAGAATAAAGTGAACAAGTTTGGTTGCAAGTGAACTCTGGTGTTCTGTGAGTTACTATTTTGTCTACAACAAGGACCAGCAGCAGGGTGAAGGACACCAGCCTGAAGAACACAGTAAGTGTCATGCACACTACCCGAAGTCACACCCGTACATGGAGTCTCCTTGGCGAGAGAGATTGTTTTGTATGTAACCCCTTCTCATGTACAGCACCATGGAATTAATGGTGCGTTAAAAATAAATAATAATAACTTAAAACAACCCCTTAACCCCCTTACACCCGAGCCCATTTTCACCTTCATGACCAGGCCATTTTTTGCAATTCTGTCCAGTGTTACTTTGACAAGTTATAACTCTGGAATGCTTCAACGGCTCCCAGTGATTCTGACATTGTTTTTTCATGACATATTGTACTTCATGATAGTGGTATATTTAGGACAATAGCTTCTTGCCTTTATTTGTGAAAATATTGGAAATTTTGAAAATTCTGCAATTTTTAAACTTTAAAATTTTATGCCCATAACGCCGAGACTTATGTCACACAAAATCATTAATAAATAACATTTCCCACATGTCTACTTTACATCCATGCAATTTTTGAAAAATATTTTTTTGTTATGAAGTTAAAAGGGTTCAAAGTTCAGCAATTTCTAATTCTTCCAACGAAATTTACAAAACCATTTTTTTAGGGCCCACATCCCATTTCAAATGACTTTGAGAGGCATACGTGACAGAAAATACTCAAAAGTGACACCATTCTAAAAACTGCATCCCTCACACTGCTCAAAACCACATCCAAGAAGATTATTATCCCTTTAGGTGCTTCACAAGAACCAAAGAAATGTGGAAGGAAAAAATTAAAATTTGACTTTTTTTTTTACACAAAAATGTTACTTTAGCCTTATAATTTAGCATTTTCACAAGGGTATCAGAAAAAATCCACCATAAAATTTATTGTGCAATGGCTCCTGAGTACGCAGATACCTTCTATGTGGTGGTAATCAACTGTTTGTGCGCACTGCAGGGCATGGAAGAGAAGGAGCACCATTTGACTGCAAAACTGCCTGGACTCATTAGCTGATGCCATTGGAGAGCCCCTGATGTGCCTAAACAGTGGAGCTCCACCACAAGTGACCTCATTGTGGAAATTAGACACCTGAAAGATTTTATCTAGATGGTTAATGAGCACCTTGAGCCCCCGAGAGCTTCACATAATTTTATAACATTGAGCTGTTAAAATGAAAAAAAAAAAAACATTTTTAACCACAAAAATGTTGCATTAACTGCAAATGTTTCAAATTCACTAAGGTAACAGGAAATAATGAACCATACAATTTGCTTTGCAATTTCTCCTAAGTATGCCAGTACCCCATATGTGGTCAAAACCTACTTCTGAAGCACAGTACAAAGTGAAGAAGGAGCGCCATCTTGGAGAGCAGATTTAGTTGGAATGGCTTACGGGTGCCATGTCACATTGGCAGAGCCTCTGAGGTGCTATAACAGCAGAAACCCCCACAAGTGACCCCATTTTACAAACTGCACTCCTCAATGAATTCATCCAGGGGTGCAGTGAGCATATTGACATTACATGTGTATCACAAAATTTTATTCTATTGGGCGGTAAACAAGAAATAATTACATTTTTACCACCAAAATGTTGTTTTAACCCCAAATTTCCAATTTTTATAAGAGGAATAGGTAAAAAAAAAAAACGCCCAATAATGTGTTACACAATTTCTCGTGAATGTTGCAATACCCCATATGTGACTGTATAGTACTGTTTGGCTACACAACAGGGCTCAGGAGTGATGAAGCGCCATTTGATTTTTGTAGCACAGATTTTCCAAGAATCATTTGCTGACTCCATTTGCAGGGCCTCTAAGTGCCAGAACAGAAGAAATCCCACTCAAATGATCAAATTTTGGAAATTACATCCCTCTGGGAATTTATATATGGATGTAGTGTCGATTTAGTCTCCTAAAAAAAAACCATAGTGTCAAACACAGTGAATGCTGCATAATTAAAAACTGCAAATAAGTATTTTTTGTGCCAGTACATTGTAGTTCCCGCACATTATGCCCAGCTTGTGCTTCTGTAAACTTGCACCCTGTACATTTACGTGGGCTCTCCTCACTACAACAATGCCAAACATGTGGACTCTAGCTGTGGTTTGGAGAGGAGGGCATTTGGATTTGGTAGAGCATTTTTAACTGGATTTCTTTTTTTGAGGGGCAGAGCCATAGCATTTTTCCAGAGCCTTTGTGCTACCAGTCACATGGAAGCCCCCTATATTTCCATTAAATCAATGACGGACCTGAGTGGGGACTTGTGGGTTTAGTTGAATTTGATTTGGTGGCGATTTTGGTACAGAACATTTGGATCAGTTCACATTTTTCTTGTGCTCTATGCTGAGCACTTACATTGGAGTTTCCATCTACATCTCCAAAATACGTGATTAAGGCAAAACACGTGACTTATCCATTCATTAATGAGACATCAGATTTAATTTGGACTCCATTTGGCCTCTGTGCAGCGGTGTCAATCTTTTCAAAAGTGAACAAAATGTTTGATGACCGCACTTTTGTGCACGCCTAAAAAGAGGCGTAAAAAAATGGACACCATCGGACAACAGGACAGACGTGAGATCAAAATGACTCCCTCTGCCTCATTACAGTTTATTTTTCGTTTACAATTTTGTCTGAATCACGTTTTTCAGAGATTTAGGCTATGTGCCCACGATCTGCACACTAGTTCCTGGATGCAGTATGTCTTCTCCTGCGGAGACACAAGGGTTCTATGCAGGAGACCGCAGCTACCCATGCCCACAATCAGGATTTGAGGTGCTGTAGACTGTTGCTCTGTTTTCCCAGCTGAGGACACTCAGATCACCACAGCATAAATTGACATACTGCCTATAGGGAAGCCGCTCTGCAGGTCAGTTTACGCTTCAGAGAAAAGAAGCACAGTGGGCATGGAATTTCTATAAATCCATCCTCTGTGCATGTACTGTATAATGCAGCAGTTTGGATGCAGCGAAAATACATTGTGTCCAAAGCGCTGCTATTCCTGATTGTGGGCACGCACCCTTACACGTAATCCCAGTGCAAGCGCTCAGCGTAGAGCGCTGCACAAATATGTGCCGCAATCTTTTAGAGGCAGAATGAAGAAATCAATAGCAGGTGAAGAATTAGCTTTATTTATTTTTTACGCAGTTCATCATAGGGTATAAGTGATTAGGCAACTTTATTCCTCAGGTCAGTACAAATACATCTATTCCGGGTTTATATATTTTTCTAGGTTTAGCGACTATCGCACAAAAAAACCCACTTTTTTACAACATAAAGGGTTTTTGCATCAACGGATTTTGAAGGCTGAAGTCTTTTTTTTATTTTTCTTCCAACATAGTCATGTGAGGGCTTGTTTTTTGTAACATGAGTGTGAGTTTTTATTAGTTCCATTTTTGGTCACATAATAGTTTTTGATCACTTTCTATTCCACTTTTAATAAGACAGAATCAAGAAGAAGAAACAACGTTTGTGGAGTAAATAAATACTCAACAAGAAAAACAGTGATTTCGATATAATAAAATTAGTTTATTAATTAATTATTTTAAAATGTACATATCAAAATTCATAAAATTAATAATAGTAATAGTACTTCAAAACATGAGGGACGATATACAGTGCCTACAAGTAGTATTCAACCCCCTGCAGATTTAGCAGGTTTACACATTCGGAATTAACTTGGCATTGTGACATTTGGACTGTAGATCAGCCTGAAAGTGTGAAATGCACTGCAGCAAAAAAGAATGTTATTTCTTTTTTTATTTTTTTTTTAAATTGTGAAAAGTTTATTCAGAGGGTCATTTATTATTCAACCCCTCAAACCACCAGAATTCTGTTTGGTTCCCCTAAAGTATTAAGAAGTATTTCATGCACAAAGAACAATGAGCTTCACATGTTTGGATTAATTATCTCTTTTTCCAGCCTTTTCTGACTAATTAAGACCCTCCCCAAACTTGTGAACAGCACTCATACTTGGTCAACATGGGAAAGACAAAGGAGCATTCCAAGGCCATCAGAGACAAGATCGTGGAGGGTCACAAGGCTGGCAAGGGGTATAAAACCCTTTCCAAGGAGTTGGGCCTACCTGTCTCCACTGTTGGGAGCATCATCCGGAAGTGGAAAGCTTATGGAACTACTGTTAGCCTTCCACGGCCTGGACAGCCTTTGAAAGTTTCCACCCGTGCCGAGGCCAGGCTTGTCCGAAGAGTCAAGGCTAACCCAAGGACAACAATGAAGGAGCTTCGGGAAGATCTCATGGCAGTGGGGACATTGGTTTCAGTCAATACCATAAGTAACGTACTCCACCGCAATGGTCTCCGTTCCAGACGAGCCCGTAAGGTACCTTTACTTTCAAAGCGTCATGTCAAGGCTCATCTACAGTTTGCTCATGATCACTTGGAGGACTCTGAGACAGACTGGTGCAAGGTTCTCTGGTCTGATGAGACCAAGATCGAGATCTTTGGTGCCAACCACACACGTGACGTTTGGAGACTGGATGGCACTGCATACGACCCCAAGAATACCATCCCTACAGTCAAGCATGGTGGTGGCAGCATCATGCTGTGGGGCTGTTTCTCAGACAAGGGGCCTGGCCATCTGGTCCGCATCCATGGGAAGATGGATAGCACGGCCTACCTGGAGATTTTGGCCAAGAACCTCCGCTCCTCCATCAAGGATCTTAAGATGGGTCGTCATTTCATCTTCCAACAAAACAACGACCCAAATCACACAGCCAAGAAAACCAAGGCCTGGTTCAAGAGGGAAAAAATCAAGGTGTTGCAGTGGCCTAGTCAGTCTCCTGACCTTAACCCAATTGAAAACTTGTGGAAGGAACTCAAGATTAAAGTCCACATGAGACACCCAAAGAACCTAGATAACTTGGAGAAGATCTGCATGGAGGAGTGGGCCAAGAAAGCTCCAGAGACCTGTGCCGGCCTGATCAGGTCTTATAAAAGACGATTATTAGCTGTAATTGCAAACAAGGGTTATTCCACAAAATATTAAACCTAGGGGTTGAATAATAATTAACCCACACTTTTATGTTGAAAATTTATTAAAATTTAACTGAGCAACATAACTTGTTGGTTTGTAAGATTTATGCATCTGTTAATAAATCCTGCTCTTGTTTGAAGTTTGCAGGCTCTAACTTATTTGCATCTTATCAAACCTGCTAAATCTGCAGGGGGTTGAATACTACTTGTAGGCACTGTATGAGCAGTATAATAGCAATAATTAGTGCACAGAGTTACTATGGAGCCAACTTGTTTGTAGTAGTAATAGTGAGAAAGAAAAATAAAAATAAAAATAAAAATTAAAATTAAGTGTAGTGAGAAGGGGATATTGTGATAGTTAAAATCAAAAATTGATATTATAATTGAAAATATGTATCAATTAAATAGGAGATCCACCAGCCAATTGTTAGAATGTGTCAATTAGAGTTGAGCGTGGTTCGAGGTTCGAGGTTCTCCAGTTCTAGGCTCGAGTGATTTTGGGGCCTGTTCTAGATCGAACTAGAACTCGAGCTTTTTGCAAAAGCTCGATAGTTCTTGAAACATTCGAGAACGGTTCTAGCAGCAAAAAAACAGTTAATTCCTAGCTGGCTTTCCGCTGTAATAGTGTAAGTCACTCTGTGACTCACACTATTATGAAATTTCAGTGTATAGTGTGCGTGAACAGCGCCTTCAGATCACTCCTGTTTGTATAATGGCGATCGCCTTTTTTTTTTTTTTCCTTGTCTTCCTTCCCTAAGCGCGCGCGTGTAGTGGTGAGGGCCATTATGTCAGGCAATCCCAGACACACACACAGCTAAGTGGACTTTTAGCCAGAGAAGCAACGGCATGTGTGATAGGATGTCCATGTCACATGTTCCTGCATTATAAAAACGAGTATCTGGCCGTCCGGACGCCATTATCTCTTCTGCGTCCTTGGTGTCAGACATCACTGGCGCAGCTCCGTCCTTTGTCCTATCGCCGATACTGCTGTATGCGCTCCATACACAGCGCTGGACAGCATAGGGATAGCACTTTCCATCAGTCCTTTTAAGGGCTCGTACCGGCAGGGTCAGAGCCATAGGTGACAGGTCCTGAAAACAGAGACAGCGTCTGTGTAGCTAAGTCCAGGGATTTCGTCGCTGCATTTCCCCATTAGGAGGGAATAGAAAGGCAGGCTTCCATTCCTCTACCCAGAGCCCCACAATCCTGGCACTGTACCCTCCTGTCCTCTGCACACTCCAACTCATTATAACTAAGCCATTATACTAGTAAACACTCAGTGTACCTAGTGGCATCCTAAACGTGGCTATTGGACTTTACTATAGTCCCACTAGTGCAAAGATATTTGCAGCACCTCTGCCTGCATTGCACACTCCAACTCATTATAACTAAGCCATTATACTAGCAAACACTCAGTGTACCTAGTGGCATCCTAAACGTGGCTATTGGACTTTGCTATAGTCCCACTAGTGCAAAGATATTTGCAGCACCTCTGCCTGCATTGCACACTCCAACTCATTATAACTAAGCCATTATACTAGCAAACACTCAGTGTACCTAGTGGCATCCTAAACGTGGCTATTGGACTTTCCTATAGTCCCACTAGTGCAAAGATATTTGCAGCACCTCTGCCTGCATTGCACACTCCAACTCATTATAACTAAGCCATTATACTAGCAAACACTCAGTGTACCTAGTGGCATCCTAAACGTGGCTATTGGACTTTTGTCTAGTCCCACTAGTGCAAAGATATTTGCAGCACCTCTTCCTGCATTACACACTCCAACTCATTATAACTAAGCCATTATACTAGCAAACACTCAGTGTACCTAGTGGCATCCTAAACGTGGCTATTGGACTTTTGTCTAGTCCCACTAGTGCAAAGATATTTGCAGCACCTCTGCCTGCATTGCACACTCCAACTCATTATAACTAAGCCATTATAAAAGCAAACACTCAGTGTACCTAGTGGCATCCTAAACGTGGCTATTGGACTTGCTATAGTCCCACTAGTGCAAAGATATTTGCAGCACCTCTGCCTGCATTGCACACTCCAACTCATTATAACTAAGCCATTATACTAGCAAACACTCAGTGTACCTAGTGGCATCCTAAACGTGGCTATTGGACTTTTGTCTAGTCCCACTAGTGCAAAGATATTTGCAGCACCTCTGCCTGCATTGCACACTCCAACTCATTATAACTAAGCCATTATACTAGCAAACACTCAGTGTACCTAGTGGCATCCTAAACGTGGCTATTGGACTTTGCTATAGTCCCACTAGTGCAAAGATATTTGCAGCACCTCTGCCTGCATTGCACACTCCAACTCATTATAACTAAGCCATTATACTAGCAAACACTCAGTGTACCTAGTGGCATCCTAAACGTGGCTATTGGACTTTGCTATAGTCCCACTAGTGCAAAGATATTTGCAGCACCTCTGCCTGCATTGCACACTCCAACTCATTATAACTAAGCCATTATACTAGCAAACACTCAGTGTACCTAGTGGCATCCTAAACGTGGCTATTGGACTTTGCTATAGTCCCACTAGTGCAAAGATATTTGCAGCACCTCTGCCTGCATTGCACACTCCAACTCATTATAACTAAGCCATTATACTAGCAAACACTCAGTGTACCTAGTGGCATTCTAAACGTGGCTATTGGACTTTGCTATAGTCCCACTAGTGCAAAGATATTTGCAGCACCTCTGCCTGCATTGCACACTCCAACTCATTATGACTAAGCCATTATACTAGCAAACACTCAGTGTACCTAGTGGCATCCTAAACGTGGCTATTGGACTTTTGTCTAGTCCCACTAGTGCAAAGATATTTGCAGCACCTCTTCCTGCATTGCACACTCCAACTCATTATAACTAAGCCATTATACTAGCAAACACTCAATGTACCTAGTGGCATCCTAAACGTGGCTATTGGACTTTGCTATAGTCCCACTAGTGCAAAGACATTTGCAGCACCTCTGCCTGCATTGCACACTCCAACTCATTATAACTAAGCCATTATACTAGCAAACACTCAGTGTACCTAGTGGCATCCTAAACGTGGCTATTGGACTTTGCTATAGTCCCACTAGTGCAAAGATATTTGCAGCACCTCTGCCTCCATTGCACACTCCAACTCATTATAACTAAGCCATTATACTAGCAATTGATGCTGCCAGTTTAAGGGCCGTAGTTGCATTGTCAGGGATATTTATTCTTTATTATTCTGCTGTTAATAAAGCTAGACCACCGCTGCAATCTACACCACCTCTCAATTTTTACTACCACATTTTCAGTGCACAATCTTGTCGCAATCAACATGAGTGGCAAAATGACAGATGCTGGTGGAAAGGGGAAGAGGCGTGGTGGAAAAGGAAAAAAAGGGTTTGTCCGTGGGGAAGGTGGCAAAGCTCCATTATCATCTGCTGAAGAGAGACCATCTACCAGCAAAAGTAAGATGTCTACTACTTACCGTGGACAATCCGATGTGCTCCCTTTTTTACGGACACGAACAACAGGAACAAAGGTAGATGATGGCCAAAAAAGGAAAATGCTTGAATGGATCTCAAGTGGTCCAACAAGTGCCCTCTCAGCCACTTCAAGTACCGCATCCAAAAAACACCAGTCCTCTGAGTTGTCATCCCAATCAAACTTGCTTTCTCCCAGCTCTGAAGTCTCCATCAGCCCTGCACATTATGGTGGAACTGAGATGGCTGAGTCTGCAGAGCTGTTCAGTCACACTATAGCCTGGGAATCAGAGGTCTGCTCCCAAGCTACAGTGAGTACAGAACAGGAAATGGTCTGCAGTGATGCCCAGAACCTTTGTGACTCTGATTCAGGCCGTGAGGACCAAGTTTCTGAGCATAATGTTGACCCTTTGTCACAAACTGTAACACCTGTGGTTACAGACAATGAGGAACATACTGATGAAGATGAGACGCAGATACCCGATTGGGATGACAACTTAAATATTCGGTCAGGGCAAGAAGAGGCTCGGTCTGAGGGGGAGGGGAGTGCAAACACAACAATTGATGATGAAGTTCTAGATCCCACCTACTGTCAACCCACAGTCAGGCACTCGAGGAGGTCAACAGAGGTGGTGGAGGAGGATGCAACTGATGATGAAGTTACCTTGCGCCTTCTTGGACACAGTCGGAGTACTGGTAGCACGTCTACAACTGCATCCTCAGCCACCACTCTGCCTCTGAGCATTATTCGGGGTGGATCAACAGGTCGCATGGCCTCTAAGCCTTGCCTAGCCTGGTCCTTTTTTGACATAGAAAAAGATCGCCCAAATTATGTGATCTGTAAAATTTGTCATGGTTCTCTTAGTAGAGGTCAAAACCTCAGCAGTTTGACAACTTCTTCCATGAATCGTCACATGAATAAATATCATATGTCCCGGTGGGAAGTTCACCGTGCTGAAATGCGGCCTAGCGGAGCGAACCATCCACCGCCTGCCCCTTCCAGTGCATCCGCGTGCTCTTCATCTTCTAGGACTGTGGGGACAGCTGTCACACCTGTTTTTCCACCCACAACTTCCACCACTGTAACCGCAACAGGCAGTTTGCTTGGTAGGTCGTCAGTTGGTTTGGAAGGGGAAACAAGTGAGTGTGTACAGCTCTCTCAGACATCGATAGCACCAACGTTGGATGAAGGCAACATCATGTCTCCGCCTGCACTTTCCTCACAAACCTGCATTTTTCCAGGGACACCCTACTCAACACCGTCTACACACTGCAGCCAGATCTCTGTCCCTCAGATGTGGTCAAATAAAAGGCCACTTCCTGCAACCCATGACAAAGCTAAGAGGTTGACTCTATCCCTCTGTAAGCTGTTGGCTACCGAAATGCTGCCTTTCCGCCTAGTGGACACACAGGATTTTAGAGACCTTATGTCTGTTGCTGTGCCCCAGTACCAGATGCCTAGTCGCCACTACTTCTCTAAGAAAGGTGTGCCCGCGCTACACCAGCATGTCGCACACAACATCACCGCTTCCTTGAGAAACTCTGTGTGTGAACGGGTGCATTTCACCACCGATACTTGGACCAGTAAGCATGGACAGGGACGTTACATGTCGCTGACTGGGCACTGGGTAACTATGGTGATAGATGGTGAAGGGTCTGCTGCACAAGTCTTGCCGTCCCCACGACTTGTGTGTCAATCCTCTGTCTGTCCAAGTTCCGCCACTGCTTCTGCATCCTCCACCTCATCTGGGTCCTCCACCTCCGCCCCAAGCCTGCGTGGTCAGGCCACCAGCGTTCTCACTGCGCAGAAGGAATCACGCACCCCTCATTACTATGCTGGCAGCAGAGCGCAACGGCATCAGGCGGTCTTTAGCTTGACATGTCTTGGGAATAAGAGTCACACAGCTGAGGAGTTGTGGTCAGCTCTGCGGTCCGAGTTTAATAAATGGTTGTCTCCACTCAACCTGCAGCCTGGTAAGGCCGTGTGCGACAATGCTGCAAACCTGGGTGCGGCCCTTCTCCTGGGCAAGGTGACACACGTACCTTGTATGGCTCACGTGTTGTACCTTGTCGTCCAGCAATGTTTAACACACTATCCCGGCCTAGATGGCCTTCTGAACAGGGCACGAAAACTGTCTGCTCACTTCCGTCGTTCAAGCGCCGCAGCTGAGCGACTTTCATCGCTCCAGAAGTCTTTCGGCCTGCCAGCTCATCGTCTGAAATGCGATGTGGCGACACGCTGGAATTCAACTCTCCACATGTTACAGCGACTGTGGCAGCACCGCCGAGCCCTGGTGCAATACGTCATGACGTATAGCCTGGGCCAACGAGATGCAGAGGTGGGTCAGATCACCCTGATGGAGTGGTCTCAGATCAAGGACCTATGCACCCTTCTGCACAGTTTCGACATGGCGACGAATATGTTTAGCGCTGACAATGCCATTATCAGCATGACGATTCCAGTCATTTACATGCTGGAGCACACGCTAAACACTATTCGGAGTCAGGGGGTGGGACAACAGGAAGGGGATGAACTACAGGAGGATTCATATGCGCAAGACACAACAACATCACCAAGGTCCAGACGTTCATCATCACCAAGGCGCCAGGCATGGGACCATGGGGGACAGGGATCAACAAGGGCGCATGGTAGCAGGCGAGATGTTGAGGAAGGTGCAGGAGAACATGAAGAAATGGAGGACGAACTGTCCATGGACATGGAAGACTCAGCAGATGAGGGAGACCTTGGTCAAATTTCAGTTGAAAGAGGTTGGGGGGAGATGTCAGAGGAAGAAAGAACGGTTAGCACCTCTATGCCACAAACACAGCGTGGACTTGGTCCGCATGGCTGCGCAAGACACATGAGTGCCTTCTTGTTGCACTACCTCCAACATGACCCTCGTATTGTCAAAATTAGAAGTGATGATGACTACTGGCTTGCCACACTATTAGATCCCCGGTACAAGTCCAAATTTTGTGACATAATTCCAGCCATAGAAAGGGACGCACGTATGCAGGAGTATCAGCAGAAGCTGTTACTCGATCTTAGCTCGGCTTTTCCACCAAACAACCGTGCAGGTGCAGGGAGTGAATCTCCCAGTTGTAACTTGACAAACATGGGACGGTCTCGTCATCTTCAACAGTCTACCCGTACCAGTAGGACCGTATCTGGTGCTGGTAACAGCAATTTTATGGAATCTTTTCATAATTTTTTTAGACCCTCTTTTGCAAGGCCACCAGAGACAACAAGTCTGACACATAGTCAACGGCTGGAGAGGATGATACAGGAGTATCTCCAAATGAACATCGATGCCATGACTTTGCAAATGGAGCCTTGCTCCTTTTGGGCTTCAAATCTAGAAAAATGGCCAGAGCTCTCCAGTTACGCCTTGGAGATTTTGTCGTGTCCAGCTGCCAGCGTTGT
This sequence comes from Anomaloglossus baeobatrachus, assembly GCF_048569485.1. NCBI lineage: Eukaryota > Metazoa > Chordata > Amphibia > Anura > Aromobatidae > Anomaloglossus > Anomaloglossus baeobatrachus. The sequence continues at coordinate 230,759,124 of NC_134355.1, forward strand.
CTCTGAACGTGTCTTCAGTGCTGCTGGGTGTGTGCTGACAGATAAGCGCACGCGTCTGTCCAGTGACAATGTGGACAGACTGACGTTCATCAAAATGAACAAGTCATGGATCCAGAAGGAATTTACTACCCCTGTGTCATCCTGGGGAGAGTAAATGCTTGTGGATTTGGAATGTGCTTGATGCAAATCAAAACATCCTGTTTGCAACTAGGGCACAACTGCTGCCACTGAAGGGGTGGGTGTGTGTGGGGCCCAATTTTTGGAAAAAAGGGAGACTCCGCTTGGAGTAACCCTTGCTTACATTGTTTTTAAAAGAAGCCAAGATGAACAGAGCTGGGATCAGGAAAGACTTTGCTACCTACCCTGGTGTCATCCTGGGGACGGTTAATTATGGCGTATTTTTGAATGTGCTTGATGCAAATCTAGCTGTGAAGTGTACAACTGGGGCACAACTGCTGCCACTGAAGGGGTGGGTGTGTGTGCGGCCCAATTTTTTGAAAAAAGGAAGACTCCGCTTGGAGTAACCCTTGCTTACATTGTTTTTAAAAGAAGCCAAGATGAACAGAGCTGGGATCAGGAAAGACTTTGCTACCTACCCTGGTGTCATCCTGGGGACGGTTAATTATGGCGTATTTTTGAATGTGCTTGATGCAAATCTAGCTGTGAAGTGTACAACTGGGGCACAACTGCTGCCACTGAAGGGGTGGGTGTGTGTGGGGCCCAATTTTTGGAAAAAAGGAAGACTCCGCTTGGAGTAACCCTTGCTTACATTGCTTTTAAAAGAAGCCAAGATGAACAGAGCTGGGATCAGGAAAGACTTTGCTACCTACCCTGGTGTCATCCTGGGGACGGTTAATTATGGCGTATTTTTGAATGTGCTTGATGCAAATCTAGCTGTGAAGTGTACAACTGGGGCACAACTGCTGCCACTGAAGGGGTGGGTGTGTGTGGGGCCCAATTTTTGGAAAAAAGGAAGACTCCGCTTGGAGTAACCCTTGCTTACATTGTTTTTAAAAGAAGCCAAGATGAACAGAGCTGGGATCAGGAAAGACTTTGCTACCTACCCTGGTGTCATCCTGGGGACGGTTAATTATGGCGTATTTTTGAATGTGCTTGATGCAAATCTAGCTGTGAAGTGTACAACTGGGGCACAACTGCTGCCACTGAAGGGGTGGGTGTGTGTGGGGCCCAATTTTTGGAAAAAAGGAAGACTCCGCTTGGAGTAACCCTTGCTTACATTGTTTTTAAAAGAAGCCAAGATGAACAGAGCTGGGATCAGGAAAGACTTTTGTACCTACCCTGGTGTCATCCTGGGGACGGTTAATTATGGCGTATTTTTGAATGTGCTTGATGCAAATCTAGCTGTGAAGTGTACAACTGGGGCACAACTGCTGCCACTGAAGGGGTGGGTGTGTGTGGGGCCCAATTTTTGGAAAAAAGGAAGACTCCGCTTGGAGTAACCCTTGCTTACATTGTTTTTAAAAGAAGCCAAGATGAACAGAGCTGGGATCAGGAAAGACTTTGCTACCTACCCTGGTGTCATCCTGGGGACGGTTAATTATGGCGTATTTTTGAATGTGCTTGATGCAAATCTAGCTGTGAAGTGTACAACTGGGGCACAACTGCTGCCACTGAAGGGGTGGGTTTGTGTAGGGCCCAATTTTTGGAAAAAAGGAAGACTCCGCTTGGAGTAACCCTTGCTTACATTGTTTTTAAAAGAAGCCAAGATGAACAGAGCTGGGATCAGGAAAGACTTTGCTACCTACCCTGCTGTCATCCTGGGGACGGTTAATTATGGCGTATTTTTGAATGTGCTTGATGCAAATCTAGCTGTGAAGTTTACAACTGGGGCACAACTGCTGCCACTGAAGGGGTGGGTGTGTGTGGGGCCCAATTTTTGGAAAAAAGGAAGACTCCGCTTGGAGTAACCCTTGCTTACATTGTTTTTAAAAGAAGCCAAGATGAACAGAGCTGGGATCAGGAAAGACTTTGCTACCTACCCTGGTGTCATCCTGGGGACGGTTAATTATGGCGTATTTTTGAATGTGCTTGATGCAAATCTAGCTGTGAAGTGTACAACTGGGGCACAACTGCTGCCACTGAAGGGGTGGGTTTGTGTAGGGCCCAATTTTTGGAAAAAAGGAAGACTCCGCTTGGAGTAACCCTTGCTTACATTGTTTTTAAAAGAAGCCAAGATGAACAGAGCTGGGATCAGGAAAGACTTTGCTACCTACCCTGGTGTCATCCTGGGGACGGTTAATTATGGCGTATTTTTGAATGTGCTTGATGCAAATCTAGCTGTGAAGTGTACAACTGGGGCACAACTGCTGCCACTGAAGGGGTGGGTGTGTGTGGGGCCCAATTTTTGGAAAAAAGGAAGACTCCGCTTGGAGTAACCCTTGCTTACATTGTTTTTAAAAGAAGCCAAGATGAACAGAGCTGGGATCAGGAAAGACTTTGCTACCTACCCTGGTGTCATCCTGGGGACGGTTAATTATGGCGTATTTTTGAATGTGCTTGATGCAAATCTAGCTGTGAAGTGTACAACTGGGGCACAACTGCTGCCACTGAAGGGGTGGGTGTGTGTGGGGCCCAATTTTTGGAAAAAAGGAAGACTCCGCTTGGAGTAACCCTTGCTTACATTGTTTTTAAAAGAAGCCAAGATGAACAGAGCTGGGATCAGGAAAGACTTTGCTACCTACCCTGGTGTCATCCTGGGGACGGTTAATTATGGCGTATTTTTGAATGTACTTGATGCAAATCTAGCTGTGAAGTGTACAACTGGGGCACAACTGCTGCCACTGAAGGGGTGGGTGTGTGTGGGGCCCAATTTTTGGAAAAAAGGAAGACTCCGCTTGGAGTAACCCTTGCTTACATTGTTTTTAAAAGAAGCCAAGATGAACAGAGCTGGGATCAGGAAAGACTTTGCTACCTACCCTGGTGTCATCCTGGGGACGGTTAATTATGGCGTATTTTTGAATGTGCTTGATGCAAATCTAGCTGTGAAGTGTACAACTGGGGCACAACTGCTGCCACTGAAGGGGTATGTGTGTGTGGGGCCCATGGAAAAAAGGAAGACTCCGCTTGGAGTAACCCTTGCTTACATTGTTTTTAAAAGAAGCCAAGATGAACAGAGCTGGGATCAGGAAAGACTTTGCTACCTACCCTGGTGTCATCCTGGGGACGGTTAATTATGGCGTATTTTTTAATGTGCTTGATGCAAATCTAGCTGTGAAGTGTACAACTGGGGCACAACTGCTGCCACTGAAGGGGTGGGTGTGTGTGGGGCCCAATTTTTGGAAAAAAGGAAGACTCCGCTTGGAGTAACCCTTGCTTACATTGTTTTTAAAAGAAGCCAAGATGAACAGAGCTGGGATCAGGAAAGACTTTGCTACCTACCCTGGTGTCATCCTGGGGACGGTTAATTATGGCGTATTTTTGAATGTGCTTGATGCAAATCTAGCTGTGAAGTGTACAACTGGGGCACAACTGCTGCCACTGAAGGGGTGGGTGTGTGTGGGGCCCAATTTTTGGAAAAAAGGAAGACTCCGCTTGGAGTAACCCTTGCTTACATTGTTTTTAAAAGAAGCCAAGATGAACAGAGCTGGGATCAGGAAAGACTTTGCTACCTACCCTGGTGTCATCCTGGGGACGGTTAATTATGGCGTATTTTTGAATGTGCTTGATGCAAATCTAGCTGTGAAGTGTACAACTGGGGCACAACTGCTGCCACTGAAGGGGTGGGTGTGTGTGGGGCCCAATTTTTGGAAAAAAGGAAGACTCCGCTTGGAGTAACCCTTGCTTACATTGTTTTTAAAAGAAGCCAAGATGAACAGAGCTGGGATCAGGAAAGACTTTGCTACCTACCCTGGTGTCATCCTGGGGACGGTTAATTATGGCGTATTTTTGAATGTGCTTGATGCAAATCTAGCTGTGAAGTGTACAACTGGGGCACAACTGCTGCCACTGAAGGGGTGGGTATGTGTGGGGCCCAATTTTTGGAAAAAAGGAAGACTCCGCTTGGAGTAACCCTTACTTACATTGTTTTTAAAAGAAGCCAAGATGAAGAAGTCATGTTTCAGCAAAGACTTTGCTACCTACCCCGGTGTCATCCTGGGGACGGTTAAGAATAGCATATTTTTGAATGTGCTTGATGCAAACCTAGCTGTGAATTGTACAACTGGGGCACAACTGCTGCCACTGAATGGGTGGGTGTGTGTGTGGCCCAATTTTTGGAAAAAAGGAAGACTCCGCTTGGAGTCACCTTGCGGTGTTTTACATGATTTTAGAAGGGCGTGCCATGCCTATATCTGTGTCTCCTCCTCTTTTTCCTTGTCCTGCTCTTTTGTTTTCACATGAGTATATGTCCTTGTCACTTTCTCATGTGTTTGTGTTGTGTTTTGAGTTGTTTGTCACCTTTTGGACACCTTTGATTGGTGTTTTCTATGTGTTTTTATGTGTTTGTGAATGCCTGCCATTGTTTCCTATGCGGTTCGAGTTCGGTTTGTCGAACGTTCGACGAACCGAACTCGAACGGGACCTCCGTTCGGCGAACCGACCTCGAGCCGAACCGGGACCGGTTCGCTCATCTCTAGTGTCAATATGATCTAAGAGATAAAATATAAAAATGTATACACAGTGGTCAAAAAAATGCCAAAAATCAGTGAAAAAAATTGTAGAAAGAACACTCCTGGTGACTGGTGTAAAAACAATTAACTCAAAAATACACAGTACTGGATAGTGAACATTTGGCTGGAAAGGCATAAACCTAAGACCAAGGTGCAGAGAACCCAACTATATTAAAGTGTTTTATAGAAAACACGTGTATGTAAAGTGCATAGTGCTGGTTTGGAAAAAATCTCCCAGATATCATCAAGAGTAACCAGAAAAGAACTTACAATAACTGGATGTCTGGATCAAAAAGATTATATACTGACTGTGTGAGAAACTGATAACTAAAAATCGTATATATAAAAATGAGCACAGATAAAACGCCCCCTGAGGAAAAATACATTGAAACGTACATCGGGGTAGAGGGATGATACAGCATACATTTAGGTAATTACCATTGTTTTGTAGCACGTTAGCACCTTGCTATCCCTTGGCAGCCGCTTGCTTGTCTTTCAAATTGCCGTCTTTTCCTTGCACAGCACATTCACTTTGGTCTGATTCAACTTTTCTTGCACACTGTACCTTATTATGTGAAAGACTGTGCGACTTCTTTCCGTCTTTTTTTATCTGTGCTCATTTTTATATATACGATTTTTAGTTATCAGTTTCTCACACAGTCAGTATATAATCTTTTTGATCCAGACATCCAGTTATTGTAAGTTCTTTTCTGGTTACTCTTGATGATATCTGGGAGATTTTTTCCAAACCAGCACTATGCACTTTAAATACACGTGTTTTCTATAAAACACTTTAATATAGTTGGGTTCTCTGCACCTTGGTCTTAGGTTTATGTCTTTCCAGCCAAATGTTCACTATCCAGTAATGTGTATTTTTGAGTTAATTGTTTTTACACCAGTCACCAGGAGTGTTCTTTCTACACTTTTTTTCACTGATTTTTGGCATTTTTTTGACCACTGTGTATATATTTTAATATTTTATCTCTTAGATCATATTGACACGTTCTAACAATTGGCTGGTGGATCTCCTATTTAATTGATACATATTTTCAATTATAATATCAATTTTTGATTTTAACTATCACAATATCCCCTTCTCACTACACTTAATTTTAATTTTAATTTTTATTTTTATTTTTCACTATTACTACTACAAACAAGTTGGCTCCATAGTAACTCTGTGCACTAATTATTGCTATTATACTGCTCATATATCGTCCCTCATGTTTTGAAGTACTATTACTATTATTAATTTTATGAATTTTGATATGTACATTTTAAAATAATTAATAAACTAATTTTATTATATCGAAATCACTGTTTTTCTTGTTGAGTATTTATTTACTCCACAAACGTTGTTTCTAATTGTTGTTACAGTGAATATTGCTTTCAGACCTTGTTGTTAATTTAGAATCAAGAAGAAACAGCAACTCAGGAATAGGGCATATTTTTACGCCGTTCACCGTGCCATAAAAGTGATACAACAGTTTTATTCTTCAGGTCAGTACAATTACAGCAATACCCTATTTATGTTTGTTTGTTTTTTTTGTTTGGCTGCTTTTACACCATGAAAATTACTTTATAGGGAAAAAGAAAACTGTTTTTGCGTTGCTGTATTCTGAGAAAATATTTTTTATATATATATTTTTTTTATTTTTCCACTGATAGGGCTGTATGGCAGCTTGTGTTTGCGGGACAATATGATATTTTCAGAGGTGCTATTTTTAGTCATATATGACTTTTTGATCACATTTTATTCCACTTCTTTTGTCAGCTGTATGATGAAAAGACAGTTTTTGCTACGTTTTTTATTTATTTTTTTAAGGTGTTCACTGAAGGGGTTAACTAGTGTGACAGTTTTATAGCTCGGGTTGTTACGGACGCGGCAATATCGAATATGTGTACTTTTTTTTATACAAATATATTTATTGTAATATTTTTTGCTCTTTATTTTCTTTTTTTATATTTTTACTTTTTTGTTTTACTAAATCCCTTAGTCCCTTTATGTGCTCTGATCGCATCTGTTCGATCACTGCAGGACATTGCCGCTGTCAGCACTTTACAGCGAATGTCGGTGTGATCACACTGCAGGCATGATCACACAGGCTCTCCATAGTCAGGTGACACGGAAGTCATCATAATGATCTCAGGTCACCATGACAACGTTCGGGCCCTCATGATTACATCACGGGGTCCCGATCAGAGGGGAGAGGGAGCGCAGTCCCTCTCCCAATCTCCTAAGTGCCACGATCAGTATTGATTGCAGCAATCAGGCGGTTAAACAGCCAGAGGCTCGGCTGTCGGGTAAGCCAAGTCTCTGGCTGTGATTGTGGGTGCACAGCTCCCGTAATTGATAGGATGTACCGGTATGTCCTTGGTCGTTAAATGACCTGAAAATAGGATGTTCCTTGGTTGGAAAGAGGTTAAGGCCCTTTCTGACCTGCTTGTTAAGGTCAAAGTGAGCTGACACATAGTTACATAGGTTGAAAAAAGACCTCAGTCCATGTAGTTCAACCTTCCTCCACCAATTATACATTTTTATTGCTAAATAATTTATAACTGACAATGTTATGTATACTGGGGAAATCATCCAGCCCTTTTTTTAAAAGCTGTTATAGTATCTGCCATTACTACCTCTTGCGGTACAGCATTCCACAGTCAGACTCCTCCATCTTCAAAGAACGTAATGTATATGATATGCAGTAATAATATTATTCCATCCTAGGTGCATTACTCTATATTTATCATTATTATTATTATTATTATTATTATTATTATAATGCCATTAATTCCATGGCACTTTACATATGAAAAGGGTATATATATTAGGGTCAAGTACAATAATCATGAACAATACAAGGCACAGACTGGTACAGGAGGAGAGAGGACCCTGCCCTTCAGGTCACACAGTCTGCAAGGGATGGGTGAGAATACAATAGGTGATGGTCATGCGGCGCTATAGTGGACTGAGGGTTACTGCAGGTTGTATGCTTGTCAGAAGAGGTGGGTCTTCAGGTTCCTTTTGAAGCTTTCCAAGGTAGGTGAGAGTCTGATATGTTCCACTTTTTCAAACCAGGAAAAGATGATGTCATCATCATGCAAACATGGACATCATCTTTGCCATGTTTGAAAAAGCGTAACGCGCAACGCGCGTCTTAGGCTGGGTGCTCTGTCTCCTCCACCCTTGGGTCATCGGTACATGTATGCATTTGTTATTATTCCATGCTGTATACCATGTAATATGTTTTGTTTAAGTCACCCTGTACAATCTTTGTATAACCTGCTTTTCTAATGGGCTTGTGCACAATGGGATTTTATCATCTTTGATTAATTAACTCTTATAGCTGTTAACCCTGCCTTTTATATGGGCCAGAGTATAATTGGACATTATAAGTAATGATTAATGTCTACTCTGAGACTATTGGGTTCAGTAAAGTATTTGTTGCACAAGGCACTTAAAAACACGTAAAAAACATATTTGAATTTTGATGAACTGGTGTATACATGTACCTGAGGACCTATTGTTCCTTCATCTTTGTGCAATAATAATGTGTTTTTTTCTTGAAATTTTGTATGGCACTTGCTATTTAATAATAAAATGTATTGCTATTCCCTTTAAAGCCACTTTGTTGCGTTTTTTTCATGTATAATTTGTTTGTGGCGGGATTATAATTTGTTTTTGGTATGGTATGCCCTTGCAAAATTGATTTTTGGATCATTCCCTTGTTACAGTAGAAATCTTATGTGTTATTATGGGAGGAGGAGATAAGAGAGGGAGAGAGAAGGAGATCTTGTGAGGATTGGAGGTTACATGCAGGTAAGTACTGGGAGATTAGGTCACAGATGTATGAAGGAGACAGGTTATGGATGGTTTTGTATGTCATGGTAAAGGTTTTGAACTAGAGTTGCTGGTCAATGGAAAGTGAAGGGATTGGCAGAGAGGAGAGGTAAAGGAATAGCGAGGGAGAAAGGTGGATTAGGGGTGCGAGAGTGTTTGAAGAGAGGCCACAGTGCAGGGGGTTGCAGTAATCTAGGCGGGAGACAATGAAGGCATACACTAGTGGGGGGTTTTTAAACATATTTTATTAGGCTTTTTATAAACAAACAGAAAATTATAAAAACAAACAGATATATGAAGGGGTATATATGAACAATTATACTGTCATCAATTCAGCATTACACATATCCACTAAATCTCAATCATCCTTATCAAACCATAAGGAAATTATAAGCTTTACATCTAGAGCACCTCTTAATTTCTCAGTGTAATACCATGCAGAAGACAGGAAAGGCGGGATTGTATGATTTTTTCCCTGGTACAAAATATAACAATAAACAATTGCCACTTATTAAAACATTTTTCTATGTGTTCTTTATTTCGTTTCACGTCTAGCCATTCTATGTACACTACTTTTTTCAATTGGTCTAAATAAGTGGTTAAAGAGGGTATTGAAGGTTTCAACCAATGTTCCAGTAGCATCCTCTTGGCTAGCAGTATCATTACTTGGACTAATGGAGGGGCTTGTTTATACTTGGTTGAATTTGATGCTGTGTCATCCTAAGGCTATGTCCCCACGTTGCGTATTTGCATGCAGTTACGCTGCATATTGTCAGGGCCAGGTGGACGGGCAGACCCAGGAGGTGGATCCACTGGGCCGAACTCCTAGATGGTGGTAAGGGGTCCGGTAGCTGGAGCACTATAGGCAGCAGAACAGTCCGTGCACACGAGTATAACGGAGAAGTCCCTGGGACCACGGAGTCACTGGTGGTAGTCCGGGTGACGCAGCTCAGGTTCGGAAGCCGAGATGATGTCAGGCGGGGTCCGGAACCTTTGGAGCGAGATGACGGGTCACCGCAGGGATCCGAGATGGTACGGACTGTCAGGATGGCAGATGGACAGCGTTCGGGGTTCGGGATTCGGTCAGGACCGGATGGCGAGGCAGGCACGGCTCTACAAGAGAGATAGGTGAGTATATACACAGAGACACCAGGAGACCTGACTCCTAGCTTAAGAAACACGAAGATCAGGCCCCGCCCCCTTGGACATTAAACCCCTTTATACCCTGTACCTGTTTGCATCATTTCCTGTTAATGGACGCTGGCCCTTTAAGAAAGGGTCAGTGACCGCGCGCGCGCCCTAATGCGCATGCGCGTGGCCCGAGTGCCAGAAGCCAGAGCAGGAAGCTGCGAGGAGGAAGCAGCAGGGCCAGGCTGGGGCTGTGAAGCCGACGGACGCCGGGTGCGGGGACCAGGACGCTGGGGACGCGGCGGCAAAGGGTGCTGGAGAGCGGGGAGCGGCGGTGACCGGACCAAGGAACCGGGAAGCGATGCGGAGGAGCCGGGGAGCGTGACAGGTGAGCCGGAGGGCAGCACAGGGGACCCGGGGAGCGTGACAGTACCCCCCCCCCCCACGCCCCCCTCCCCGCAACCGGGACAGGAAGGCACGGATCAGCGGAGTACCCACATTCTCCCGGGGCTCCCAGGACCTATCCTCAGGACCATACCCAGCCCAGTCCACCAGGAAGAACTGTCGACCCCGTACGGTCTTCATGGCCACGATATCCCTTACCGCATAGATGTCGTCATCGGCAATAGGTGGAGGAGCCGAACTGGCAGCAGCGGAGAAGGGACCCAGGACAACCGGCTTGAGCAGGGAGACGTGGAATGAGTTGGGTATCCTCATCAGGCCGGGAGCTGTAGCTTGTAGGAGACCTCATTGATCTTGTTGAGGACTTTAAACGGCCCGATGTAGCGAGGACCCAGCTTGTAGGATGGTATCTTCAATCGGACGTACTTGGATGCAAGCCAGACTAGATCTCCAGGAGAGAAACACGGAGGGTCCAGACGTCTCTTGTCTGCGTGTCTTTTCATCCGCAGGGAAGCCCGCCCAAGGGACGCCTTGACAGAGTCCCAAATGGTTGCAAAGTCACGGGCTACAGTATCAGCAGCAGGGACATCCGAAGAAGGAGATACAGGCAATGGGACGGAGGGCTGAAGTCCGTAAACGACATGGAAGGGAGAGCTGGAGGACGACTCACTGATGTGGTGGTTATGGGAGAATTCAGCCCAGGGAAGAAGCGTGGACCAGTCGTCGTGATGGGCGTTGACATAGTGACGTAAGAAAGAGGTCAAGATTTGATTGACCCTCTCCACTTGGCCATTAGACTGAGGATGGTATGCAGATGAAAAGTCCAGAGTCACTCCCAGATGTTTGCAGAGCGCCCTCCAGAAGCGGGAGGTGAACTGAGTTCCTCTGTCGGATACGATGTGTGAAGGAAAGCCATGCAAGCGGAAGATGTGATGTATATAGGCGTCCGCGAGTTCCTGAGCAGAGGGCAATCCAGCCATAGGGACGAAATGAGCCATTTTAGAGAACCGATCCACCACGACCCATATGACTGTGTGTCCGGAGGACAATGGCAAGTCCGTAATAAAGTCCATCGCTATGTGTTGCCACGGAACTGAGGGTATCGGCAGAGGCAGAAGACGGCCATATGGCAGGTGTTTGGGCGTCTTGTTCCTGGCACAGGAGGAGCAGGCAGAAACAAAAGCAGCGACGTCCGTGCGAAGGGATGGCCACCAGTAATGACGTACAATCGCACCCCATGTTCTCTTCTGACCAGCATGACCGGCTGTTTTCGAGGCATGACCCCAGTGTAACACTTTTTGCCTGTCTGTCTCAGAGACATAGGTCTTCCCGGGCGGTATCTGGGCCAGGGTGACAGGGGCCACCGGAATGATTTTGCTAGGACAGATGATGGGTTGGGTAGTCTCCTCCTCCTGCTCCATGGGCACGAAAGACCTGGACAAGGCATCAGCGTGTACATTCTTGTCCGCGGGTCGGAAATGGAGCTGGAAATCAAACCTGGCAAAGAATAAGGACCACCTGGCTTGCCGTGGGTTCAGTCGCTGAGCGGACCGTAGGTATTCCAGGTTCTTGTGGTCCGTGTAAATAATCACGGGGTACACTGCTCCTTCCAGAAGGTAGCGCCATTCCTCCAGAGCCAGTTTGACTGCCAAGAGCTCTCGGTCACCGATGGTGTAGTTGCGTTCAGGCGCTGAGAAGCTCTTGGAGAAGAATCCGCAAGTCACCATCTTCCCGGAGGAGGATTTCTGCATGAGCACTGCTCCGGCTCCTGAGGAGGAGGCATCCACCTCCAAGGTGAACTGGCGGTTTAACTCCGGACGGTGGAGTACAGGAGAGGAGGCAAATGCCCGCTTCAGAGAACCAAACGCGGCGTCGGCCGCAGGTGACCAGTCCTTTGGATTAGCCTCCTTCTTGGTCAAAGCGGAGAGAGGAGCAGTCAGAGCCGAGAAGTGAGGGATGAACTGGCGGTAGTAGTTGGCGAATCCCAGGAAGCGTTGGATTGCCTTCAGTCCAGAAGGAGGAGGCCAGTTGAGAATGGAGGAGACCTTCTTTGGATCCATCTGCAGTCCTGTCTCAGAGATGATGTACCCCAGGAAGGGGAGAGAAGACTGCTCAAAGACACACTTCTCATACTTCGCGTACAGACGATTCTCTCTCAGTCTTTGTAGAACCAGCTGTACGTTCTCTCTGTGGGTCTGGAGGTCCAGAGAGAAGACAAGGATGTCATCCAGATACACTACCACACAGACGTAAAGAAGGTCCCGGAAAACGTCGTTCACCAGTTCTTGAAAGACGGCTGGGGCGTTACACAGGCCGAAGGGCATTACGCAGTATTCATAGTGCCCATCGCGCGTATTGAACGCGGTCTTCCATTCGTCCCCAGAGCGGATGCGTACCAGATTGTAAGCACCCCGAAGATCCAGCTTGGTGAACACACGAGCTCCTCTAAGCCGGTCAAACAATTCGGGGATGAGCGGCAGAGGGTACTTGTTTTTTACGGTGATTTGATTCAAACCCCGGTAGTCTATGCATGGGCGTAAGTCGCCCTCTTTCTTCTTGACGAAGAAGAAACCTGCTCCAGCCGGAGAGGAGGATCTCCGAATGAATCCCCTTGCCAGGCTCTCTGTGATGTAAGTAGACATGGCCCTTGTTTCGGCTGGAGACAATGGATATATCCGTCCTCGAGGTGGTGTTGTTCCCGGGAGCAGGTCGATGGCACAATCGTAAGGACGATGTGGCGGAAGTACCTCGGATTCCTTTTTATCAAAGACGTCTGCAAAGGACCAATAGGCCGAGGGCAGCCCCGGTAGGTTCTCTGGAACCGGAGGTCGTCGGATGGGGTGTATGGTCTTCAGGCACTTCTCATGGCACGAAGAGCCCCATCGGGTGATTTCGCCATTGCCCCAGCTGACTGATGGTTCGTGTGTCCGCAACCAGGGAAGTCCCAGCAGGATTTGATGGGACATGTGTGGGAGGACGTAGAGAGCGATGTTCTCGGTGTGCAGGGCACCGATACGCAGTTCCACCGGCTTGGTGATCCAGGAGATGGTGTCAGAGAGGGGTCTCCCATCCACAGAGGCAATCACGAGGGGCTTGTCGAGTGGAGTAACAGGCACCTGGTACTTCTCCACCGTGGCCTGCTGGATGAAATTGCCTGCTGCCCCGGAATCGAGGTATGCCTCAGCCGTGAACCGCGTCTCTCCCGTTGTCACTTGCACAGTCCATGTAACCGGGTCTGAGAGAGTCCCAGCACCTAGGGTGGCCTCTCCTACCAACCCTAGGCTTTGGAGTTTCCCGGCCTCTCTGGACAGGAGCGTAGCAGGTGTGTGCCCTCTCCGCAGTAAAAGCAGAGGCCCTTGGCGAGCCGCTCAGCTCGACGTTGTTCAGACTGCCGCACTCTGTCGATCTGCATGGGCTCGTGGACGGGGACCCCAGCTGTCGAAGACTGAAGTACGGCGGGCTTCTGCGGAGGAGAGGAATGCCGTACCGGACGTCTCTCACGGGACACTTCCTTGGATCGCTCCTGAAAGCAAATGTCCACTCGAGTCGCTAGGGTAATTAGGGCATCCAGGGTGGTCGGTACGTCACGACCAGCCAGCTCATCTTTAATTCGCCCCGAGAGTCCTTCCCAGAAGGCGGCGGTTAGGGCCTCGTTGTTCCACCCAAGTTCTGAAGCCAAGGTGCGAAACCGGATTGCGTATTGGCCCACCGTCAGAGTCCCCTGACGTAGCCGGAGAAGAGACGAAGCAGACGCGGAGGCGCGTCCGGGCTCATCAAAGGTGCCACGGAATGCCTGCAGGAAGTCCTGGATGTTCGTGGTCACAGGATCCCCCTTCTCTCACAAGGGGTTCATCCACGCCAGTGCCTCACCCTCTAGATGGGACATGATGAAGGCGACCTTGGCTTGGTCAGAGGCAAACAAATGCGGCAGCTGCGTGAAATGGAGGGAGCATTGGTTTAAGAATCCCCTGCAGGTCTTGGGGTCTCCGGCGTACCGGGGTGGTGAGGCCAAACGAAGTCTGGAAGTATCTGAAGACGTCGCCACGGGAGCTGGAGCCGTGGCTTGACTAGTGGAGGCCCGGGATGCTGAAGACGTAACTGCCGCTTGTAGCGTGTTCAGGCGGGCGTCCACAGAAGACATAAATTGCAGCATGCGGGTCTGAGTCTCACGCTGGCGTGTGAGTTCCTCCTGTACGGCTGCTAGTGCTGCAGCGGGATCCATGGCCTGATCTTACTGTCAGGGCCAGGTGGACGGGCAGACCCAGGAGGTGGATCCACTGGGCCGAACTCCTAGATGGTGGTAAGGGGTCCGGTAGCTGGAGCACTATAGGCAGCAGAACAGTCCGTGCACACGAGTATAACGGAGAAGTCCCTGGGACCACGGAGTCACTGGTGGTAGTCCGGGTGACGCAGCTCAGGTTCGGAAGCCGAGATGATGTCAGGCGGGGTCCGGAACCTTTGGAGCGAGATGACGGGTCACCGCAGGGATCCGAGATGGTACGGACTGTCAGGATGGCAGATGGACAGCGTTCGGGGTTCGGGATTCGGTCAGGACCGGATGGCGAGGCAGGCACGGCTCTACAAGAGAGATAGGTGAGTATATACACAGAGACACCAGGAGACCTGACTCCTAGCTTAAGAAACACGAAGATCAGGCCCCGCCCCCTTGGACATTAAACCCCTTTATACCCTGTACCTGTTTGCATCATTTCCTGTTAATGGACGCTGGCCCTTTAAGAAAGGGTCAGTGACCGCGCGCGCGCGCCCTAATGCGCATGCGCGTGGCCCGAGTGCCAGAAGCCAGAGCAGGAAGCTGCGAGGAGGAAGCAGCAGGGCCAGGCTGGGGCTGTGAAGCCGACGGACGCCGGGTGCGGGGACCAGGACGCTGGGGACGCGCCGGCAAAGGGTGCTGGAGAGCGGGGAGCGGCGGTGACCGGACCAAGGAACCGGGAAGCGATGCGGAGGAGCCGGGGAGCGTGACAGGTGAGCCGGAGGGCAGCACAGGGGACCCGGGGAGCGTGACACATATTGCACTGCAGTGTAACTGCATGCATCCTGCGTCCCAAGCACAATCTATGAAGATTGTGCAAATTCCATCCACACATTGCGTTTTAGAATGCAGTGTTTCGGTTGCTGCCAAGACGCTGCGTTCTAAAAAGCAACATATCACTTCTTTTGTGCGCTTTCGTTGCAATGTCGGTCTCTTTCTCTGTCTGTCTGTCGGTCTCTCTGTCTCCCTGTCGGTCGGTCTCTCTCTCTCTGTCTGTCTACCCCTCTCCCCCCTCTCTCATACTCACCGATTACTGACCGAACACCGGCGCAGCGCTGCACGGCTATCACACTGCGGCGGCTTCTCCTGCTTTTGAGAATGCCGGACGCTCATTATTCCATCTCGTATTCACTGCTTCCCCCGCCCAACGGTGCCTATGATTGGTTGCAGTCAGACGCGCCCCCATGCTGAGTGACAGCTATCTCACTGCAACCAATCACAGCCGCCGGTGGACGCGTCTATGTAGTGCAGTAAAATAAATAAATAATTTAAAATAAACAGCGTGCGGTCCCCCCCCAATTTTGATACCAGCCAAGATAAAGCCACATGGCTGAAGGTAAACCATAAAAAAATTCCAGAAGTCAACTTATATGATGGAAATGATTACATTTTTTCTATAACCATATATACAATATTAACTTAAGGAATCTTCCCTGAATTGCACCATATATCAGCAATATCCACATAGCCTTTACCCAGCGTGATACAGCTATTGTTCTCTGTTAGCAACTTCAACTGCATGGGGAAAAAAAGGTGCTATTAGACAGCCCCAATCACTCAATTATATTGCATGTGTGTGTATGAAAAACAGAGGGGAGTTATCCATAGAAGAAAACCCATGCAGGACACAGATAATGGTAAACCATGAAAAAATTCAAAAAATGTACTTCTATGATGGAGATGATTATATTTTTCTTTAACCATATATACAATATTAATTTAAGGAATTTTCCCTGGTCCACACTATATATTAGCAATATCCACATAACTTTTATCCCAGCATGATACAGCTATTGTTCTCTGTTAGCAACCTCAACTGCATGGGAAATAAAAATTGCTATTAGATAGCTCCAATTATTCAATTATATTGCATTATCATGTCCTGTCTGATGTTTAAACCATCTGGCACTCTTGTGCCTAGTTTAAACATCCAGAATGTCTCACGGTTTAATAATTTTCTATGAAAGTCTCCCCCCCTTGGGGGCTTACTCACCTTTTCAATTGCTTTAAAGCTGAAACCTCTAAGATCACCCTGGTGTATAGTAGTGAAATGCCTGGATACCGCTGAAGAACCGCACTTAAGCTTCTTCCCCACATCTGACATGTGACGTCTTATACGGTTCTTCAGCGGTCCTCCTGTACAACCTACATATTGTTTCATGCAGATAGTACAGTCAACAAGATAGATTACCCCTTCGCTGTTACAATTTAGATGCCGGTCTATGAGATACGATAAACCTAACCTTACCAAATTAGAAAAAGTAGCCATTGAGGAATTAAAATCTAATAAAAATATTACAATAAGGAAAGCTGATAAGGAGGAATTGTAGTTTTAGATGTAGAATTGTACTTTAAAGTGCAACAATGAAATTCTGAGGAATAGTGATATCTACCATTTGATAGAGGGAGATCCCACTATTAAATTTAAAGAAGAACTAGAACATTTATTGCAAGAAAGTATTGACATGGGAGCTATAAATGATAATATAAAAAAATACATTATGGTAGAACATCCGGTCATACCGATCTATCTTGCTATGCCTAAGATTCATAAAAACACATTTCCTCCTCCCTTTAGGCCAATTATTGCAGGGATAGGGTCAGTAAATGAAAAATTAGGATCATGGGTAGATCTATATCTTCAACCTTTAGTATGTACAGTGCCTGGATATATTAGGGACACGAAAAGTATTATGAAGGGATTTGATGGTTTTCTTTGGAAAGAGGACTATAAGTGGTTGGCGTGCGACATTGAGAGCCTGTACCCCTCTCTCCCACATACAATAATTATGGATAGCCTAGAAAAAAATTTGGATAAATATAGCTGTTATATTCAACCCATAAAAGATTTTTTGTATTTTTCGGTCAAATATTTAATGACACACAATTATTTTCAGTTTGATGAGAAATATTATTTACAGAAACAGGGAGTAAGCATGGGAGGAAAATATTCACCCTCGTTAGCAAATATAGTGGTAGCAATGTGGGAAGAAAAATATATTTTTAATGAAAAAAATCTGTTTCGTGATAATATTATAATATATGGGCGGTATAGAGATGATATGATCTTTGTGTGTCAGGGAGGGGAAGAACAATGCAGGCTCTTCATGTCATATGTCAATAAGAATGAATTTAATTTAAAGTTTACCTATAATCTCCAGAAAAATAATATAAATTTTTTGGACATTAGATTTATAGGCCATGGTGAAGGGGGTGAGGTAGAGATTTGTCCCTATAGGAAACCTACAGATAACAATTCGATATTACATGGTAGCTCCTGTCATCCTGCCCATATTATGCAGAACATCCCTATAGGCGAATTAATTAGAATAAAAAGGAACACCAGTGACAGTAAAAAATTTAGAATAGAGCAAGAAAAAGTATGTGATCGCCTTTCCCATAGGGGTTATCCTAAATGAACCATACATAAAGCTATTAACAAGGTCAAAGATATAAATAGGGATAAATTATTATCAGATAAAGAAATTACTCAGGACAGGAAAGCTGGTTATATTGCACCGATCACCTTTTCTACTAGGTATAGCCCTCAATATTCTAATATAGTAAAAATTATAAAAAATATTTGCCTATTCTAAATGAAAATAACATTCTAAGGTTATTAAATTTAACGCTATACGTTTTGTTTCTAGGAGGGCAAAAACCTCGGGGAATATACTCAGTCCTAGTAATAAAACCACCAAAACACATACAAATTTTCTCTTTGGTTTTTTCAGTCCTAGTAATGTTACACGTGAGACAGGGAAAAGTGAGAGTACGTGGTTAACATACAAAGGTTTTTTCAAATGTGGACATCACCCTTGCAAGGCATGTCAATATGTAGATAAAAGTAATACTTTTGTTTCTTTTTCTAATAAAACATCGTATCTCATAGACCGGCATCTAAATTATAACAGCGAAGGGGTAATCTATCTTGTTGACTGTACTATCTGCATGAAACAATATGTAGGTTGTACGAGAGGACCGCTGAAGAACCGAATAAGGGTGGAAACACATCTATGCGAGTAAAATCGGTCCGACTGGGCTAAAAAAAACTCGGCTCACGTTAGGTCCGAGTGCAACGCAAGTGCGATGCTTTTTCTGAATAAATTAATTCTTATACTAGCGTGTGTAATGCGTGTGTAATGCGTATTTTTTACTATGTCATCTGCCATTCAGCGCTGCTACATGGCCGCTGACAGCAGACACAGACAGCCATGCAGCAGAGCTTAATGGCAGATGACAGCAGACACAGACAGAGCCACACTGTCAGAATGAACTCGGGTGTACTTCACCCGACTTCATTGTCATGCTGCGGCTCTGTCTGTGCCGCGTCCTGATTAGCGGTCACCTGTGAAGAGCAGAGCTGGAAGCGACGCTGGAGGTCCGTGGATTACGCCGGACACGGAGGGCTTTTTGGGGCTTATTAAATTGCTGAACCAGGGAATTTGTTAGTGTTTTTAATTTCTAATAAATGATTTTTTCAGGTGTGTGTGTGTTTATTTACTGTAACTTACAGATTAATCATGGAGGGTGTCTCATAGACGCTTGACATGATTAATCTAGGATTTAGTGGCAGCTATGGGCTGCCATTAACTCCTTATTACCCCGATTTGCCAACGCACCAGGGCAAATCGGGAAGAGCCGGGTACAGTCACAGAACTGTCGCATCTAATGTATGCGGCAATTCTGGGCGACTGTTGGCTGATATTGTTAGGCTGGGGGGCTCCCCATAACGTGGAGCGCCCCATCCTGAGAATACCAGCCTTCAGCCGTATGGCTGTATCTGGCTGGTATTAAAATTGGGGGGACCGCACGCCATTTTTTTAAATTATTTATTTATTTATTTTACTGCACAGCATAGACACGCCCACCGACTGCTGTGATTGGTTGCAGTGAGACAGCTGTCACTCAGCGTGGGGGTGTGTCTCACTGCAACCAATCATAGGCGCCGGTGGGCGGGTAAAGTAGGGAATACGAGATTGTTTATTGAGCGGCCGACTTTTTCAAAAGAGGAGAAGTCGTCCGGAGCAGTGTGAACGCCGTGCAGCGCCACGCTGGTGATCGGAGATCGGTGAGTATGAGAGAGGGGGGGAGAGGGATAGACCGACATGGACAGAGAGTGAGGGACAGAGATAGTGACCGACCAACAGACCGACAGAGAGATAGTGACCGACGCAGAGAGAATAGAGTCCGAGAGGGAGACACCGACTGACAGAGAGTAGTGATTGACAGACATTGTGAGACATCACTCGTTTCCAGATTTTTAGGAAACATGCGAGAAATGTATTTAGAAAATCGCATGTCACTAGGATGGTGTGAGTGCCGTCCCGTGACATCCGATTATTTACACTCTCCCATAGACTTGCATTGGAGAGACTCGCAGTAGAAACTCGCAAAAAAGCAGCATGCTGCGATTTTTTTCTCAGTCCGATTTGGACTGAGAAAAAAATCGCAGATGAGAGCTGAATCATTCACTAACATGTGTCCGAGTGCAATGCGAGATTTTCTCGCATTGCTCTACTGCGAGAAACTCGCAAGTTAGAAGCAGCCCTTAGACGTCACATGTCAGATGTGGGGAAGAAGCTTATGTGCGGTTCTTCAGCGGTATCCAGGCATTTCACTACTATACACCAGGGTGATCTTAGAGGTTTCAGCTTTAAAGCAATTGAAAAGGTGAGTAAGCCCCCAAGGGGGGGAGACTTTCATAGAAAATTATTAAACCGTGAGACATTCTGGATGTTTAAACTAGGCACAAGAGTGCCAGATGGATAAGGCTAAGACCGCACTTTGCGTTCTTCTACTTGCAGTTCTAAACGCACGTTTTGGGCTTAATTGATTTGACCAAAGTTGCCTTTTTCAGAACTTTAGCGCTGAAAACGCAAGCGTATTTACCACGTTTAAAATGCGTTTTTAGTGCTCTTTACATGCTTTTTCACCTGCGTTTTGACAGATGCGTTTTGAACATCAAGACACTGCTAAATAAAGATTAAATAGTCAAACATCATGAAAAAAGAGAAAAAAAAGGAAAACATACATCATTTTGGAATTAATAAAGATAATATATATATTTCATGAAATTATAGCGGTTTTATAATATTTAATGTTGAAATAGCAATAAAATCATAATAGTCTTTAATTTAATTGTCGGACTATGTTTGTGTGTAAAGGGACATATTATTCCATTATTTTAATGTCTGAAAAGCATGCGTTTTTGAAGTAAAAAACGCTTGTTTTCTGCATCTAAAAAGCTGGTAAAACGCAGGAATTTTGAAGTTTCTTGGTTTTTGCCATTTCTCATTGACTTCTATGTTAGCAAAACGCACCCAAAATGGCAAAAAGAAATTGACATGCTGCTTCTTTGAACACATGGTTTTTGCCACAAAATATGCAAATTAAACGCAGCGTTTTAAAACGCAAAGTGCGGTCTAGAAATCCCCATTTTCCATAGACTTTGCTGGAAAATCAAAACGCATGCCTTTTGGCATGAAAAAGGTGCATCTCAAAACAAACCTAAAAAGCACCTGAAACGCAGGTGGAAACGCAAACTGCGGTCTCAGCCTTAAACATCAGGCAGGACATGATAATGCAATATAATTGAGTGATTGGAGCTATCTAATAGCAATTTTTTTTTATTTTTTTTTCCCATGCAGTTGAAGTTGCTAAGAGAGAACAATAGCTGTATCATGCTGGGATAAAAGTTATGTGGATATTGCTAATATATAGTGTGGACCAAGGAAAATTCCTTAAATTAATATTGTATATATGGTTAAAGAAAAAAAAAATCATCTCCATCATAGAAGTACATTTTTGGAATTTTTTCATGGTTTACTATTATCTGTGTCCTGCATGGGTTTTCTTCTATAGATAACTCCCCTCTGTTTTTCATACACACACGTGCAATATAATTGAGTGATTGGGGCTGTCTAATAGCACCTTTTTTCCCCATGCAGTTGAAGTTGCTAACAGAGAACAATAGCTGTATCCCGCTGGGATAAAGGCTATGTGGATATTGCTGATATATGGTGCAGACCAGGGAAGATTCCTTAAGTTAATCTATATATATAATTGCCTTATTCTGTCTGTCTGTCTGTCTGTCTGTCTTGCTCCAAAATTCTGTCGTTACCGTTACAAGCGTCTCATTGGTCGCTCGCCTCGCCTCGGCTCCGCCCCCCCCCCCGCACGGATTGGCCGCTCGCCCAGGCTCCGCCCCCACACGGATTGGCCTCTCGCCACGGCCCCCTGCACGCATTGGCAATTTGGCCACGCCCCGCCCCCTCATGCATTGCACGCTTGCTCTGGCCCCGCCCCCCGCACGCATTCCCTGAACCGACACGGAGCCCCGACTCCCAGGTGAGTGCTGTACCCCCGGGAGCCCACACCAGCATACGCCGGCAACCCAGCCGACACATACCCTCGCATTGCTGGGGTTGCCGGCGTACGCTGGTGTGGGCTCCCGTGCGTGCGGGGGGCGGGGTACGCTGGTAACCATGGTACACATCGGGTAATATTGTGTAGCATGGTTACCAGCGTATGTCGGCTCCCTGCCCATTCAGATCGTTGGTCTCCCGCTGTCACACGCTGATGCGTGCTGCACAGCAAGGAGACCAACATGTGACCCAGCACTGTCTCTTTGAATACTTACCTGATGTGTACCATACTTACTAGCATACCCCGACTCCCGACACACGTACGCTGATAACAATGATACACATCATGTAACTATGGAAACCGCTTTGCATAGTTGCCCCCTCGGCCACGCCCCCACTCTCGGCCACGCCCCCACTCTCGGCCACGCCCCCCGCTCGGCCTCTGCCCCGCTCAGCCACGCCCCCCCACACTCTGCCCCCCTCGGCCACGCGCCCCCCCCACACTCTGCCCCCCTCGGCCACGTGCCCCCCACACTCGGCCCCCCTTGGCCACGCCCCCCCGCACTCTACCCCTCGGCCACGCCCCCCACTCTGCCCCTCGGCCACGCCCCCACACGCACGGCCACG
This sequence comes from Anomaloglossus baeobatrachus, assembly GCF_048569485.1. Lineage (NCBI taxonomy): Eukaryota > Metazoa > Chordata > Amphibia > Anura > Aromobatidae > Anomaloglossus > Anomaloglossus baeobatrachus. The sequence continues at coordinate 230,781,384 of NC_134355.1, forward strand.
CCCCCACACGCTCGGCCACGCCTCCCCGCTCGGCCACGCCCCCCACACACATTGGACACCTATACACCTCCCCCCAGGACTACTCAACCTATCAGACACCTCTCCTCCAGCCAGGACTACTCCTCCTATTATACTCCCCTTAACCAGGACTACTTCTCCTATTATACTCCTCTCTCTCCAGGACTACTCCTCCTATTATACTCCTCACCACTACTCCTCCTATTATACTCCTCTACCCTCAGGACTACTCCTCCTATTATACTCCTCTACCCCCAGGACTACTCCTCCTATTATACTCCTCACCTCCAGGACTACTCCTTCTATTATACTCCTCTCCCCCCAGGACTACTCCTCCTATTATCCTCCTCACCTCCAGGACTACTCCTCACCTCCAGGACTACTCCTCCTATTATACTCCTCACTTCCAGGACTACTCCTCTTATAATACTTCTCTCCCCCAGGACTACTCCTCCTATAATACTCCTCTCCACAAGGACTACTCCTCCTATTATCCTCCTCTCCCCCCAGGACTCCTCCTCTTATTATCCTCCTCTCCCCCCAGGACTACTCTACCTATTATCCTCCTCTCCCCCCAGGACTACTCCTCCTATTATCCTGCTCTCCCCCCAGGACTACTCCTCCTATTATACTCCTCTCCCCCAAGGACTACTTCTATTATACTCCTCTCACCCCAGGACTACTCCTCCTATTATTCTCCTCTCCCCCAGGACTACTCCTCTTATTATCCTCCTCTCCCCCCAGGACTACTCCACCTATTATCCTCCTCTCCCCCCAGGACTACTCCTCCTATTATCCTGCTCTCCCCACAGGACTACTCCTCCTATTATTCTTCTCTCCCCCCAGGAATACAACTCCTAATATCCTCCTCTCCCCCCAGGACTACTCCTCCTATTATTATTCTCTCCCCCCAGGAATACTCCTCCTATTAGACTCCTCTCCCCCCAGGACTACTCCTCCTATAATCCTCCTCTCCCCCCAGGACTACTCCCCCTATTATACTCCTCACCTCCAGGACTACTCCCCCTATTATCCTCCTCTCCCCCCAGGACTACTCCTCCTATTATCCTCCTCTCCCCCCAAGGACTATTCCTCCTATTATACTCCTCTCCCCCAGGACTACTCCTCCTATTATACTCCTCACCTCCAGGACTACTCCTTCTATTATCCTGCTCTCCCCACAGGACTACTCCTCCTATTATTCTTCTCTCCCCCCAGGAATACTCCTCCTATTATCCTCCTCTCCCCCCAGGACTACTCCTCCTATTATTCTTCTCTCCCCCCAGGAATACTCCTCCTATTAGACTCCTCTCCCCCAGGACTACTCCTCCTATTAGACTCCTCACCCCCAGGACTTCTCCTCCTATTAGACTCCTCTCCCCCCAGGACTACTCCACCTATTATCCTCCTCTCCCCCAGGATTACTCCTCCTATTATCCTCCTTTCTCCCTAGGACTACTCCTCCTATTATCCTGCTCTCCCCCCAGGACTACTCTTCCTATTATACTCCTCTCCCCCCAGGACTACTTCTATTATACTCCTCTCACCCCAGGACTACTACTCCTATTATCCTCCTTTCTCCCCAGGACTACTCCTCCTATTATCCTGCTCTCCCCACAGGACTACTCCTCCTATTATCCTGCTCTCCCCCCAGGACTACTCCTCCTATTATACTCCTCTCCCCCAGGACTACTCCTCCTATTATACTCCTCTCCCCCCAGGACTCCTCCTCCTATTATCCTGCTCTCCCCCAGGACTACTCCTCCTATTATACTCCTCTCCCCCAGGACTACTCCTCCTATTATCTTCCTCTCTCCCCTGGACTACTCCTTCTATTATACTCCTCTCCCCCCAGGACTACTCCTCCTATTATCCTCCTCTCCCCCCAGGACTACTCCCCCTATTATACTCCTCACCTCCAGGACTACTCCCCCTATTATCATCCTCTCCCCCCAGGACTACTCCTCCTATTATCCTCCTCTCCCCCCAGGACTATTCCTCCTATTATACTTCTCTCCCCCCAGGACTACTCCTCCTATTATCCTCCTCTCCCCCTAGGAATATTCCTCCTATTATACTCCTCTCCCTCCAGGACTACTCCTCCAACACACACACAGACTGCACAAAACATACCTCCTCCCAAAACACACACACACCCACACAAACCGTGCAACACATACAGCACCACACACACACACAATGCTGCAGACACACAGCGCTCCACAAACAACACAACACACACAACGCAACACACAGCACCACACACACACACACAACGCTGCAGACACACAGCGCTCTACAAACAACGCAACACACAAACAACACCACTCTCACACACCCCCACCCAGACAACACCCAGAACATTTACAGCGCACTACACAAACACTTGGCAACTACAGACAACATCTATATATATAACAAAAATCATACAGTAACTACACAATAAATTCTAGAATACCCGATGCGTTAGAATCGGGCCACCTTCTAGTATTGTATATATGGTTATAGAAAAAATGTAATCATTTCCATCATATAAGTTGACTTCTGGAATTTTTTCATGGTTTACCATTATCACTATAATGCCCTATATGTGTGTGTTATGAAATCATGCTATATTGATAAGAGAGAAAATATACATAAAATTCCACCAGGGATTGATTAAAATAATCTATCATGTTTGTTCATGTGAAAATGTTTTTATTTCTATTTTTGTATATAGGTGGTGTATGCTACCAATTCTGTCTTTGTAGGACATTTTATATGCATGCACCTGTGTTTCATTGGGTGTGGTAGCACTAAACCTGATGCATTATGGGGTTTTTAAGAGGTATTTAAAGCTATCTGTCTATTGTAAAAGTATCCATGAATAAGACATTATGACATATTTCTGTTGAAACGCGTTGGATGTAATGAACAACCTTTATCTGTTGGATACCTGTCTCCTGAAGAATTTTTATATGCACTAAATAAAAATAAAGTTTTAAAGAAAAAAAGCCTGGATCCGCTGGATATTTATTTTCTATGAATTGTGCCTATCCTGACCTGGGATTTCCGTGCAGGATCAGTGTGGTCAAAGAGTCCTGAGTATACTGCAAGCAGTAGAGCCGGTTTTTCATGTGTATAAAAACAATACTTCTTCCATGCAATTCTCAATGACATTTGTACCTAAAATGATCTTAGGGTTCCGATCACTAGGGTCATTCTGTACCACTATGAGGCCTTGCCTCGTCAATTCTACCCGGCCCACCTTAATGGTCACCTCCTTGAACCCGATTTGAGTCACTGGTAAGCCGTTGAAGGTGAGAAGGCCGTAATTTAGGTTGATGCAATCTAATCATGCATCCCTCTTAAACTGTCTGCAGTCCAAATTATGAGTCACTCGTGGTAGCATGCATTACCCTCTCTTTCACTCACACCAGAGAGACGTGCTCAGATATGAATAGAAAGCAAGACTGATTTATTTCCGGAAGTGTTACAAATATATATAACCTTATTGGCTAGGTGCCAAGAATACGTAACACGTCTCCTATTGGATAAAGTAGAACAGCTTATTCTGTGATATACAATTTACTGTAATGTGCTTGGTTCCTCATTTATATTAAGCAATGTCAGCATTATTCACTTGTCACAAGAATAGCCCAGACTGTCTGTCTGAGTCTTATGCCAAGAGATATGTGGGGTACAGTTCAAACAACATCTTAAATCTTGTTCTTTATGGATATCTCCATGTAACTCCTATATACTCATAATAATGATAATCACATCCCTAACAGTCCCCCCTTTGGAGATAGCCAAAAAGTCTTTCCTTACGTTTCCAGGTCTATTGATCTGTCCTAATGCTGATGGTTACCTCACTCACATACGAGATACCCCATCCCTTGTGGATGAATCTCCCCACCCAACAGACTATGCATAGGAAGCCAGATCCTGACCGTGTTCTCTAGACTGTCCTCATGGCTATGTTCCCCTGGCCCACGTTATTCAGGAAGGGGAACGTGGCACTAGTCCTTTAATTGGCTAATATTTATCAGGGTTGGATTCACTCAGAGTCTCATGCTCCTCAGTCCTCAGGCGGTAATGGTGAGACATCAAAGGTGGGATGTAGAGTCGTCTTCCAGTCCACATGCTTAGATATCATCATCCTGGCACAAAGTATCGGGTAGAAGAGGGAAGACAGCCATCTCCTGGTCTCAGGCAGGTCCGACATCTCTTTGTAGTGGAATGCATGGATCTTCGTCCGAAAGAAAAAGAGTGAGGGAAGAGAGAGAGAAAGAGAGAGAGAAAGATTGAGAAGAGAGGGAGAGAGAGAGAGGAAAAGAGAAAAGAGAGAGGAAAAGAGAGAGGAAAAGAGGAGAGAGAAAAAGAAAAGAGAGAGAAATCTAGATCTGGTTGGATCTGGAGGAGAAAACTTCAAAAACGTATATTAGGCAAATGTTTAAACAAACAACAAGCTTAGTTGAAGTATCTGGCGCTACTTCTAAACAGGATTCCATAGGGTCTCAACCTAGTGATCCCTGCTGAGGTGTGTCTGACACTGAACAATTCAAGGGGAAGACTCTCATGCCCTTGCCTTCTACACTGCCCCATCCTCCCAACCTTCCCTCTATTCTGTGGCTGGTATGGGGTGTGTAGAGTCAGTTCTGTGTCTAAGGCCTGCCATATCTCATTGGCTGGCAGTGAAAGCAGGTCACTAGCCACTTCCTATGGTCTCCGGGAGCCCACAGCTGCACCCTATCTCAGTCCTCTTCTTCTGGGACTTGCTCTTGTAGGGTCAGGACAACGTTTTCTCAAGACTTTCCATCCTTCCTTTCTTCTCCACATCTGGGTCATTCGAAAAGCACAGATTGACTGACTGTTTCTCTCGTAAGTGGTCTTGGGGCTTCTTTGGATGTTCTGTCAGTGAGGGCACTTCTTACTGCTTCCCTTGACTCCTCCAATGTAGGCCTCAACCCTGCTCACCGCGACTCTGTCTGGCAATAGCAAAGCTTCCATCCGTTCTTCTATGGCCTCATGGCGGCGTACAGTTCCATTGGCAGTGATCAAGTCTCTTGTCCTCCACAGAGTAGATGCTGGCTGCCATCTTGCAGGCTTCAGCGAGAGCACATACATCTGCTTCTTTACAGACAGGCATGCGGGTAGCGACTGCTCTATCAGCACAGCGTCTTCTGCTACCAGCACCATACCCATGTGGAACCGTCTTCTTGATGCACATCGTGATCCATCCGCAAAGATGTTAAGTCAGGGTCCAAAGGTGTATCCGTCACGGTATCGAATCCAGAGTTTCCTCAGCTATGCCAGAGTCGACTACCTCTTCCACCAAGGTGTCAGAGGTGGGACACTCCCCCCTTGGAAGAGGGAGAAGTTCAGCAGGATTAAGGACCGCACACCGGGAGTTGGTGACTTTGTCAGGGAGCAGTGATGTCATACGGGCACTGATCTTCAACTGGTGCTTTAGGTAGGTGTTCAATCTGGCTGAGTAGTGTTCAAAGGACTGCTATCTTCCTCCATGGCAAACAGGTAGAATGACTTCTGGGCTGGAGATGACATGATGATACTCTTCAGGTGACTGTAACTGTAACTCAGGTGACTGTAACTCAGGTGACTGTGACTGTAGCTCATCTGTATGCGGGGTGATCTTGTAAGCTGCTAGATTCATCTCCATACGTCTTGCCATTTGAAGGAGGGTGTCTTGGTCTTTACCAGCTGTAGTTTACATGTGGGCTCTCGGAGACCTGATACAAAGGACTATACCCAGGTTTGTAAGAAAGAGCAATGGATGTAACTTTGGGGTCAGGAGAACACTGAAATTCTAAAAACGAAGACTCCCTAAAACCCCAGGAAAAGAGAAAAGAGCACAAGAGGGTTTGGAAACTACCAAGCAGCACCCCCTGACTACATCTAAACAACTAGGAAAAAGCAGTGGAGCGTATCTACTCTACCTCTCCTGTGCTGACCCTGTAACTGGGGGCCCTGCACTCTCCCTCATCCCGACGGTAGACCTGATGGTGGTCAGGGTCGGGCCTCCAGCGTATCCCTCTCTCCTGTCAGACCCTGTAAACTAAGACACAAAGGATTACTGGGTGCTGCCAACGAAAACCCTAATATATGCCAACTCCTGATGATCAATGTCCCCTTGGGACCACATGAACCTCCACCCTCTCTATCAGGGAACTCTTGTGCAAGACACCAGGCAGGATAACATACAAGTGAAAATATCTCAAAACTAGGCTAAGTAACAACTGCCATATGCAGAAAAATATTCACTGTCCACCAGGACTAATAGTGAGCAGTCTATATGGTCTACTAAATTGTATAAAACGGAGTGTGTGTTTCAGGTCCCTATATCCCCCCTCTGCAGTCCCTGCTTCATCAGCAATAAACAGAGCAGTGGCTGTAGCTGCTAAAACAAAAATAGGGAACTGGGTGTCGGCTGGACTAAAATGGCGTTTTATTGGTGTTTTATTTTGGTGTTTTATTTTTCTCTGACAACTGCAAGGGAAAAAGAGGAAGAAAGAAAAAAAAAAAAAACGTTGGGCGCCAAATGAGAAGGCCGTAATTTAGGTTGATGCAATCTAATCATGCATCCCTCTTAAACTGTCTGCAGTCCAAATTATGAGTCACTCGTGGTAGCATGCATTACCCTCTCTTTCACTCACACCAGAGAGACGTGCTCAGATATGAATAGAAAGCAAGACTGATTTATTTCCGGAAGTGTTACAAATATATATAACCTTATTGGCTAGGTGCCAAGAATACGTAACACGTCTCCTATTGGATAAAGTAGAACAGCTTATTCTGTGATATACAATTTACTGTAATGTGCTTGGTTCCTCATTTATATTAAGCAATGTCAGCATTATTCACTTGTCACAAGAATAGCCCAGACTGTCTGTCTGAGTCTTATGCCAAGAGATATGTGGGGTACAGTTCAAACAACATCTTAAATCTTGTTCTTTATGGATATCTCCATGTAACTCCTATATACTCATATCACATCCCTAACAAAGGCATAGATGGTAATGCTGTCATCTGGTGTGGTAAGTTCATTGTCAAGCCAAAACTTTCTATACAGTACATAGGGAATGGTTGTCACCTGGGAGCCGGTATCAAGGAGTGCAGAGGTTGGGATCCCATCCAGGGTGATGGACACGATGGGTTGCCCCCCTACATACTGCTCTCGCCAGTCTGCTGGGCCTTGGGAGTTTATTCCTGGGGATTGGCCCTTGGCCCCAGGGGGTTGCCCATTTAAAGGACAGCTCCGCGTGTAGTGGCCGGTCTTGTTACACTTATAACAAACAGGTGGTCCATACCGGTCACTGGTCCATCCCTTGTACGCCTGGGTCCTCTTCCTCATCCAGGGGACATCTTCTGGGCAGTCGGCCAGTTGGATTTCTCTCGACGGAGTGGTCTTTGTCTTGAGTTGCAAAGCTTCCAGAATCCTTGTGACGTTGTTACTCAGTTGCTGTACTTGGGCAGACAAATCACTCGTTCCACCCCCGGGTGTCATTAGAGGAGCCGGCTCTGGCAGTGCTAAGGCAGGGGGCTTCACCTGTAATGGGGATGCACCAGCTTGCCTAGATGGGAGTGGAGAGTCTGGAGCCTCTGGGGGCTGCAGTGCTGTGATGGCCTGTTCCTTTAGGGTATTAAAGTTCGAAGCGGGATGTTCCAGGGCTCACAGCCGGAGCTGCTTGCGGTCCTCTAATGACCCTAAGCCTTGTAGGAACTGCTCCACCATCATCTTGTTTCCCTCTGGCTCCCCAATATCGTTGGTCAGTCTCAGAGTTCGCAGCCCCGCTTGTAACTTTAAGGCGTAATCTCTAACGCTGTCTTGGGACCGTTGTTTGCAGCTGTAGAACCTCATTCTCAGCTCGGCCTCGGTGCGGGTTTCAAATGCAGCTCCCAATCTCTTAAAGATGGCGGGTACCGAGACCCGATCCGCCTCAGTCCACATCTCCACTTCCAGTTCGGCAGTGCCGGTCAGCTGCCCCAGCACTACGGATGCCCGCTGCCTTCCAGTCAAGGCATACATATCAAGAACGTTACATATCTTCCTCCTGAAGCCCTGCAGCACATCTGGTCGGCCATCATACTGTGGGAGCCAGGCAGCGCCAGGCACGTAGTGTAGAGTTATCGGCATTATATGCGCAACCACTGCGGGTCCTGCGGCCGGAGCAGCGTCTGCCTCGCTATCGTTACCCTGATCGGTTGGAGGTAGCGCCACCACACTTCCATAGTCTGGTGCAGACATTCTCGTGCGCCCCCTCGGTTTTCACTCAGCACTCTTCTCGATGTTGTGGCCCTCTGGGAACTTCCAGTTCCGGCCATACACGCAGGACGAAGGGCGGGGCTTCAACTTCGCGCGCTTTCGTGGGGAAGATGGCGTTTTTGGCGCAAAAAGATGGTGGCAGAAGATGGCGTAATCGGCGAGAACGGGATCCCGACTCGCGGACTTCGGTCCACAAGGCACACGTCACCCATTAAGTGGGTCCTGCTCGTATCCTGTTCATGATGCCAGGTTTTTCGAGGTGTACCACCCCCATGTCAGCAGCCGAGCTGCTCGGATCCGGATCCGCAGTGGCACAAGGGGCGTCCGGACCTGGGGGTCTCACGGCCACTCGAATGAAGGGGGGTATTTGTGACACTTTGGACTAGCCAGGTAGTCACAGACATAACATCACACACACCCCCTCCCCTGGATAGTCAACACCAGTCAAACAAAATCCTTGTTGCCTCCCTCCAGGGTCTGATGTCCACACCAGGTGGGGTGGAGCCAGGTGGTTGGCCCCACCCACCGAGGAGTTCACAGGCCTGGAGGCAGGAAAAGTGACAGATTCGTTTTGGAGTTGAAAGTGAGAGGACAGAAACTGTTGGTGTCTGGGTAGGAGCCCAGGCATTGTCAGCAAGGTCGGCAGATGGTGGTGGCCGTCTGCAGGAGGTGGTGCAAGTCAGCATAACCGTAGGACCGGGGACGGGCGGTGGCCCGCTGGTACCGAGCTGGGGAGCAGATTTGTACCAAGCACAAAGGCAGGGCCATCAGACCCCGACCAGGCTAGGAGCCGCCGACAACGGTCAAATCTGAGAGTGACCGGAACCCCAGGGGTTCCTAAACACCCAAGACCCGACAGAAGGCAACAGTCCACACAGCGAGGATAAAAAGCCACCGCCATAGGCTAGAGATCCAAGAGCCAACGCCTGCAGGCAAAACGGGCTCCTTCGGTACATACACACCGGGGAGCGGACTACCGTTGGGAAACCATCAGAGTCAATAGATTCTACAAAGGTGCAGGGAAAGACAGCCACCATCAACCTGTCCGGGGAGAGCAAAGACACTGAAGCCAGCTGCGGGACCCGTCCATCCAGCCATTTGGTTTACCAGAGACTCTGTGAATCTGTGCCTGAGTGAGTACAACAGTGCCATCCGGAACCGCGCCGCGCTGCCTCCGCAACCCTGCACCCCAGCTACCCTGCCTCCCCGTATCACCACCGGGCCCCGGGATCACCAACCCCTACCCATGGAGGGGGAACCAACATCCTAACTGCTCCCTGCCATCGCTCCCGGGATCCCCGTCACCAGCAGCGGTGGTGCCCATTATCACCACGACCCGTGGGTGGCGTCACGAACTATCTCCCCAAACAAACCACCCCCATTTTCACTCGTGGGCGAAGAGCGCTGCTCGAGCCCCAGGGTCCGGGCCAATGCTCGAGCCACCGAGCAGCAGCAGAAGCCTCGGACCCGAGCGTAGCGAGTGCGGCCCCTCCGCCCGCGACATATTTACAGGGGTATGGTGTATTGAGAGTTCGTGACGCCACCCGTGGTGTGTGGTAAGGTGGAGTACCACCGCTGCGGCTGGTAGTACCCGGTGGCGATGGAGTGGGCAGCCAGGTGTTTAACCCCTCCACGGGTAGGGGGGAATTTCCCCGGGACTTGGTGGTGGTGACAGGGAGATGCCATTGGGGAGGTAAGGGTCATTTGCGTACTCACTCAGTCCAATAAGGCTACTTTCACACTTGCGTTCAGCGTAGTCCGTCACTATGGTGAATAGCGCAGTCCATTAATGCACTGTGCTATTCCCCATAGACATGTATTGACGATGCACTGTAACGCAAGTGTCTGCGTTGCATCCGCTGGACGACGCAGCTGCGTTATTTTGACGCTGCGTCTAGCGGATTCAACGCAGCATGCAACGTTTTTTTGTAACGTTAAAATAGCGCACCGTGACGGATTCCGTTAGAATCCGTCAAGGTGCGCAATGATGTTCAATGGTAACGGATTCCTGCGCTATGCGTTGAGCGGCGGAATCCGTTAACGGAATCCGTCATTGTTTATTTGCCATTGCAATTATCTTGTTTGCCATGGCAATTATCTTGTTTGCCATTGCAATTAACTTGTTTGCTCACAATTAAGTGATGGTGTATTAATTACAGTACAAACTCCCTGGATCCACAAATAGACCCGAGACGGCTCCTTTTGGTGGACGGACCCTGACCCAGCTTGTGGACTTCCTTGGTGAGAAAAGCGAACAAACTTTCTATCCACCCTGGTCTCCCCCCCCTTGTGTCCCCCCCTGGTCCCCCCCCTGGTCACCCCCCTCCTGGTCCCCCCCTGGTCACCCCCCCGGTCTCCCCCCCTGGTGTCCCCCCTGGTCCCCCCCTGGTGTCACCCCCCCCCTGGTCATGGTCACCCCCCCTGGTCACCCCTCCCTGGTCACCCCCTGGTCTCCCCCCCCTCTGGTCCCCCCCCTGGTGACCCCCCCTGGCACCCTCCTGGTCACCCCCCCTGGTCCCCCCCAAGCCCCCCCACCCTTGAACCAACACCCACCCCCCTTGCCCCCACACTAGTCCCCCCACCATAACCCCCCCAGCCAAACACCCCCCCCTCTTACCACCCAGCCAACCCCACCCTTCCCCTCTTTGTATGGCTTTATCTTTTGATCAAGAAAGAGTTTATTCTCCTTTATTCTCCGTTAAAAAAAAATAAAAAAAAATTAAATACGGTGTTTGTTGCCTAATTTCACGTCATTTTATCTCTATGTAATTTTTTAGCCTATGTTTCAGGGGTTTTGGTATAGATGGTTTAAAAACTTTAATTTAAAGTGGATGTGTGACATAATTAAACATAGGTGTGTTTAATGAAACATAGGTGTGTTTTATATCGTGTTAACGGCACTATAGAAGGTGTAATATGGCAGGTACTGTCACTTTTTTTTTCACAAATTTTTTTTTTCAAAAAAAGCTCGCAGGATGTAAGTATATCCACTTTATTGACATCACAATATCTCCAACACACACTACATACATGCATAATTCACATACCTTTATACATGTGTACATACCATTACCTACGGACACATACCTACCCTAACTATATACCTACCATGACTACATACCCAGCGACACATAGCTACCCTAACTACATCCCTAGCGATGCGTAGCTACGGTAACTGTGTAGCTACGGTAACTGCGTAGCTACGGTAGCTACGGAATAACGGTAGCTACTGAATAATGGTAGCTACTAAGCAACCGTAACTACCTACCTACAATTAGCTATTGTATTACATTAGTTCATTAGTTAAGGTTTTTTTATTTTTTGTTTTTCAGGTCGCCGTTCCGGACATTAGAGGTCCTCCTCGCTGCTCCCAGAGTCGTTGGCGGCGGCATGGTGGTTGTCACAGCAATGTGAGTGCTTTTTTTTGTTTATTTTTTTACTGATGGATTGCATGGATTGTAAATGTTAAACATGGATTTTTTTTCTTTCATTTTGTTTCTTTGACAGGTCTCACGGCAGAGGCGGGACGAGGAATCTGATGAGGAGGAAGGCTGGATTGACGTCGAACTCCTCATCAACCTCGTCCATGCTCGTGAACTGCTGTGGGATGCGCGAGACCCCCGCCATGCCAATTCGATCATCACCCGGCGGCTCTGGGAAGAAGTAGCAGCAGAACTTATAGATGGATGGGAGGACCTTGACTCTAAGACCCGGAAAAGAACAAGTAAGTATAACAAATGGGTCTTACAAAAAATTTCATATTCAATGCTGTATGTATGATTAATCTTTTTTTTCTCTCTTTTAAGTTATCCGTTTGACGACCCGGTGGCGTTCACTTCGTGATCGTTTCAAGAGGGACTTAAACAAGGAGATGCAGGCTCCAAGCGGTTCGGCGGGACGCAAGGTCACACAATATCGATATGGCCGTGCCCTTGCGTCCCTAAGAAGCAGCATGCTTCCAAGAAGGTATGTCTAGATCTTGTTTTTATTTTTTTTGTATTTCCCCATCTATGAATGTATGTATCGTTTGTATTCGATAGCATGCTACGGCAACTGTGAATACAATATTTTAATATTTTTTGTTTTTTCTCATTCCACAGAACCGTCAGTAGCATCGTGGAGCCTGCATCATAACTGGACCCTCTTGGAGCGATTAATGAAGTCAACGTCACCGGTGAACCCTCCAACAGGCCCTCCACTTCTGATCCCTCCCTTCCTTCTACTGCTTCTTCTGAACCCTCCCTCCCTTCCACCGCAACTTCAGACCCCTCCCTCCCTTCTACCAATACCTCTAATCCCTCACTCTCAACCCTCCCATCTTTCCCCTCTTACCCAACCTGCCCATCTGCATACTGGCAAACCTCATTACATGAGGCTGGTCAGCGTGTCTGTGTTCCCTTATCTGACCACTCTGACCCTCACGACACTCGAACTGCGTTAGGTTCGGGGTGTCAGCGCCACAGTGGTCAGAATAGGGGCAGCCCCGAGTTCTTACACCTGAACACATCGATCCATAATTTCATCAAAGTCTTATCTGATCAAATAATTGCTGGCTTCAACCTGGTGAACCATAGTTTACAGGTGTTGACCAGCAAAATGGATGAGGTGCTTTCAGCTGTAAGGCAAACACCTAGCCAACATTTTTTTCATTCTGTGATCAGTGAGCTGGAAAGCCTACCGTCTGACCAGCAAATTCATGTAATGAGGGCTTTCCAGAATGCCATCCTGCAACTCACTCAACATCCCCCTCCCACCACAGCACCACATTCATCTGCAGCCCCTCAGATGCCCCCCCAGTCCCTTTATAGTCACCTTCACAACCTCAACAATTACACCAAAGTTACTTGCAGCCTGCCCATTACTCACACTCTACTATACCCACCCATTCCAGAAACCCTACGCACACTACTAGATCTGTCCAAGCATCCCTTTATTCCCCGTCTCCATTTTCAGGCCCACACGTCAACACTTACACAACTCCATCCCCAACCTCACTGTCTCATACAGTTCCGTTCCATCATTCTTCTTCCTCCTTCAGAACCCCAACATGTTTTCCTACATCCAACTTTCAATTTTCTAATCCTCAGCCTTCTACCACCCCTGAACTAACTCCAATACCTCACCCAATTAATTACCTGCTCTCGCCCATCTCCCAGCCCTCAACTATGTTGTCTTTCAAGCCCTTTTCTTCCAACCAATTCTCTTAGTTTTTCTACACCCTCACCATTACCTCTTATCCAACCTTCACCTACCCAATCCTCACTTCATACCCCAACTGTTGGAGGGAACATTCCTGCGAGCGGTTCCAGCAATGTCTCCACCCAACATTACCAAACTTTGTATTTTATTTTTTTTTTTAAATTTTATATTGTGTACTTTTATTAGTCATATTTTAATAATAAAAATTGGATACAGTGCCTGCTACTGATGTGGGACAGCAACACTGTATGCCCTGCACCACACATTACCCACATTACCAAAATTTATAATGTTTAATAAATCGTTATTATTTTTTCTTTTGCATTGTGTTTGTTTTTATTTATATTTTTAGTTATTTAAATGTAAGACATATTAAAAATGGGATAATGGGATACATACAGTGCCTGGTGCCGATGTTGTGGGAAAGCAAGATGCATGCCCCTACATGGGTAGAGGAGGTGTAGTTCAGGGCCCAGTGGGAGTTGTGGTGACACGGGGATAGTATAGCATAACGCCGTTTGTGGCCGATGTTATGTGTGGGATGTGTGGTGTGACTTCAAAAGGAGGAAGGCGATTCCTGTACAGGGGGGTACAGTCATCTATGACTATCAAGTTTGCCCGGGTGTCACACTTCCACTGTATGAACTGGCCTGGAGTTCTGCTGGTTTTTGTTTCAGTCATAATGATAAAAAACTGAAACCAACTGTATGCTTTTTAAAAAAACATGTTTGAAAAAAAAGGTAAAAAAAATAACAAATATCAAATTTGCAATGCAATATTTATATCATATTTGTAAGAACATTAGGAAAATTTACACTATAAACACAATGAAAATAACAAAATAAACATTCTCAGACACGGATTAAAATCTAACTAACACAAAATAAAAAATAAACATTCTCAGACACGGATTAAAATCTATCTAACACAAAATAAAGAAACATTCTCAGACACTGATTAAAATCTAACTAACACAAAATAACAAAATAAACATTCTCAGAAACGGATTAAAATCTAACTAACACAAAATAACAAAATAAACATTCTCAGACACGGATTAAAATCTAAGTACATCAAACCATTCTATCCTGCCACTCCAACCGACCGATATCCAACACAAAATATGCAGCAAACTCGGCACGTATACGCAAGACTTCTCTTGTGGTGCGGAACGATACGTTGCTGTATTGTGTTAAGGAACAGTTCGTCATTTCTTCTTCAAGTGGAGGAACGCCATTGGACAACAAAAAGTTATGTAATATGACACAGGCTTTGATGATTTCGTCAACAGTTTCTACTTTAACATTTATTGCAGTGGTCAAGATCCTCCATCGAGCGGTTAAGATCCCAAAAGCACATTCCACCATGCGCCTTGCTCGACTTAATCGATAATTAAATATTTTTCTCTCATGTGTTAACCCACGGCTGGAATATGGTTTTAGTAAGTTTTTGGACAATTGAAAGGCCTCATCCCCCACACATACAAAGGGGAGTGGTGGTCCTTCATTTTGGGGAAGTGGTCTGGGTTGTGGGAGAGCAAAATGTCCTCCATAAAGATTTCGTCCAATAGCAGAATTTTTTAGAACTTGAGAATCATTTGCTCGCCCATATGCCCCAATGTCAACGGCCAAAAATGTATAATGTGCATTGGCAATTGCCATTAGCACAACAGAATTTTTTTTTTTATAATTGTAGTACTCAGATCCAGTGTTTTGTGGCTTAAGAAACCTGACATGCTTGCCGTCCACGGCACCGCAGCAATTAGGGAAATTGCATATTTCGTTGAATTTCTCGGCTGTATCCATCCATTGCTGTTCCGTGGGGTGAGGAATATATTCATCTTTCAAACATTCCCACAGTGCCTGGCATGTTGAGTTGACGATTCCCGAAATTGTAGAAATCCCCACTCGGAATTGAACGTGTAATGAGGAGTATGATTCTCCAGTAGCTATAAATCTGTAAAAGAACAAAAGGAAAATTAATAATCAATCATACAAGGAAAATAATTACATTACATTTTGTGTAACACATGCTTACCTCAAAGTAATGAGGAGACGCTCGGCAGGACTAATTGCCTTACGGAAAAATGTGTCTCTGCGTTTGATAAAAGGATCCACCCGCTCCAACAGACGATTAATGTTTCCTCAGGCATGCGCACATAGTTGCCAAATTTTTCCGGGTGCATTCTCAATTCAACGTACAGAGTGTGGAAGACACCACGGAAAATGCGGCTTTCATTAATGGGGTGAACCCAATAGCGACGCCTTCTACGTTGAACACGACGTTGCTGTTGTTCTACGGAAAATTGATACGCCAAGACATTTGCTTGATAGGAGTATTCGATATAGGCTTGGACGATCTTCGCCGTTATGACATCCATTTCTCTCCTTCTCTGGGCTGTCAAAGATAGACTGTGCCTCCTCTCATATATATACACTGAAAAATGCAAATTTCATGAGGAACGCCCCTTAATTATCTAATTTGCCAAAAAACGGATCCCGACGGATTCCGTTTTTTTGGCGGATAACGGATGCATAACGGATGCAACGGATGTAACGGATCCATTATTTTACTGGAATCTGTTAACGGATTCCAGTAAAATAACACGTCAGTAGGTCCGTTGAAGATCAGTTGGTTGACGGATGCGTCGTTTTGACGTAGCTACAGGCCTGACGGAGTCCAGCCAATGCAAGTGTGAAACTAGCCTAACACTGACACCGACAACTAAAGTAAACCAAAGTTCTGGACACCGCTGCCACTAAGGGGAGCACGCCTGGGTCCCGTTTCCGTTGGTGTTGCCTGTTGATCTGTGACCTTTTCCCGTGGCACCTTGTTTATCTCTGGTTGGGCCCTGCAGCATGAAACTAGTCGGGTCCCGCTCCACAGTATGGCTAACTGAGGGAGCTTGCTCTGAGGGTTCACGCTTTGGATTTTTTTGACCGTATTTGTGTAAAGTCCTATCCCTCTCGCTGCACTAGTACCCCAATTTTGGAGCGGGTGGAGAGCGGATCTTGAAGGCTCCGTTCTCATCGGGTAAATTGTAAGGTTGCCTAACGCTACTTCCTGACCTAGGGTCCACGTACCCCGTCGTGCCCTGGTCCCAGCCCGGTGATGGTACAAGGCCGCTGGCTGTCCTCCACAACAATGCTGTGCCCCTTGTCACGATCCCCTGCAATCGGGGGTCCAGCTCCTACCAGGCCCAGACCAACCTTCTGCTACCTAGTAACTCCAAAGAGCCCAAAGAGCTCCAAAGAGCCCAGCTCCTGACCTCCTCTCATTTCCACTTCCAACACTACACTCTCCTCAACTGACTGACACTCCTGACCCTCCCTAACCAACCCCGCCACGTGGGCGACCCTATTCCACTCAGGCCGTCCACTGGTGTGTCTGGTGGGTGTGGTGCAGAATGTTCCTAGGATTTTGACTAGCTGGTTTTGGCAACACCAATTGTTAGGGACCCGTAACCAAGGAGGAGGTAGATATTGCACAGAAGGGCAGGTTGCACAATACCCTGTGACGACCTGATAGGCCACGGCGTCACAATGCTACCTAGCACCTTTTTTGTATGTTTCCTGTTTTCATAGAAATTAATTACTGAATTCAGGTCTCCTACCAGGATTTTTAGTGCGCACGGCTCTCCCAGTAACTGTACCTCCAGTCTATGAAAGAATTTCTTATTATTGTCATTTGGTACATACATGTTATATATTATAAAAAATAATCAAAAACTTCAACACTAGAGATGAGCGAGGTTTGAGGTTCATGTTCGAGTGATTTTGGGAGGTGTTCGAGTCGTTCGACGAATTTGCTAAAAGTTTGGCAGTTCGAGTTACGTTCGAGAACAGTTCGAGCACCAAAAGCGTGGTGTTTCACAGTAAGTATGTGCACACCTTTCGTATCTGCATGCGTCCTGCATCCCCAGCACAATCCCTCTCTCTTTCCTACTCACCGATCACGGTCGTCTCGCTGCACGGCTGTCATAAATCTTCAGCGGCATTTCCTCTTTTGAAATTGGCTGCCGCTTCATTATTCAATTAGCTATTCCGTGCTTTCCCTGCCCACTGGCGCCCATGATTGGTTGCAGTCAGACACGCCCCCACGATGAGTGACAGCTGTCTCACTGCAACCAATCACAGCCGCTGGCGGGCGGGTCTATATCGTGCAGTAAAATAAATAAATTAAAAAAAATAAAAAAGGGGTTCCCCCGATATTTGATACCAGCCAGGATAAAGCCACATGGCTGGAGGCTGGTATTGTCAGGATGGAGAGCACCACTTTATGGGGAGCCCACCACCCTAACAATATCAGCAGGCAGCCGCCCAGAATTACAGCATCCATTAGATGCGACATTCCTGGGACTATACCCAGCTCATCCCGAATTGCCCTGGTGCGGTGGCAATCGGGGTAATCAGGAGTTAATCATGCCAGGCGTCTCCCTGAGACACCTACCATGATTAAACTGTAAGTGAAAGTAAAGAAATACACACGAAAAATCCTTTATTTGGAATAAAAGACAAAAAAACACCTCATTCACCTTTTTATTAATCCCCAAACAACAATCCAGATCCGAAGTAATCCACACGACACTGTCAGCTCTGCTACATGAAGATGACAGGGAGCAAACTGTGTCCTCTCCACATAGCACCTGACGTGAGCCGCGCTGTCAGCAGACTTCACTTTGCAATGTAGACGTCAAGATTACCAAATCTGCCTATGTTTCTCATTAGAGCCAGTGGCTGAATGGTTAGAGCTCTCGCCTAAGAAGCATTAGTTCACGAGTTCAAGTCTCGGCCGTCCCCGTAAAAAATATAATTTATTTTTAATTTTAAATTATAATTATTATTTATTTATATTTATTATTTAATTTAATTATGCACTGAGGGGAGCAGCCGGACATCAGCTGTAAGTCGCGGGACACGTCTCTAAAATCGGAGCAGTTCACGGAATGAGGCTGCATTGCTTTCTCTCGCTCTCGCTCTCGCTCTTCTCTCTCTCTCGCTCTTCTCTCTCTCTCTCGCTCTCGCTCTTCTATCTCTCTCTCGCTCTCCTCTCTCTTTCTCTCTCGCTCTTCTCTCTCTTCTCTCTCTTCTCTTTTCTCTTCTGTCTCTCGCTCTTCTCTCTCAGGAGTCAGGAGTCTGCACAGAAGTGTGTAGTTTTTTTTTTTTGTACTGATGCATCAGCTGATTGTATAAAAGCCGTTTATACAACCAGCTGCTGTGTCATGTGATTCAGGCCCTTGAACCTGACACATCATCTGATCGCTTTGCCTTCCAGCAAACCAATCAGATGATATTGGATCCGGATTGGACGACGCGGGACCCTTGACCCAGGATTACTGTGGAGGGGGGTTCTTTATTTTAATAAAGATTGAGTCACTAATTGTGTTGTGTTTTATTTCTAATAAAAATATTTTTCTGTGTGATGTGTTTTTTTTAATCTGTACTAGAAATTCATGGTGGCCATGTCTAATATTGGCGTGACACCATGAATTTCGGGCTTAAGACCAGTTGATAGTATACAGCTAGCCCTAACCCCATTATTACCCCATTATTACCCAGCGAGCCACCCGTCACCAGGGCAGCTGGAAGAGTTGTCTTTTTCTCTTTGCGACATAGTTTTTCTTGTGTTGTACTTCTAGCACCCCTTTTGTTATTATTTCCCCAAGTGTGGTGCGCTCCTTTTCTTATATTACGGAAGAGTTGGATACAGCGCCAGAAGATGGTGCTTCTATGAAAGCGCCATTTTCTGGGGCGGCTGCGGACTAAAATTCGCAGCAGGGGTGCCCAGAAAGCTTGGGCACCCTGAGCTGTGGATTCCAATCCCCAGCTGTCTAGTTGTACCTGGCTAGCATACAAAAACATGGCGAAGCCCACGTAATTTTTTTGGGGTGCAAAAAACTCCTGCATACAGTCCTGGATGGAGTATGCTGAGCCTTGTAGTTCTGCAGCTGCTGTCTGCTGTCTATATGTATGGAGGAGAGCAGACAGCAGCTGCAGAACTACAAGGCTCATCATACTCCATCCAGGACTGTATGTAGGAGTTTTTTGCCCCCCAAAAAAATGACGTGGGCTTTGCCATATTTTTGCATGCTAGCCAGGTACAGCAGGCAGGTACAGCTGCCCCAACCCCCAGCTGCCTATTTGTACCCGGCTGGAAACTAAAAACATAGGGAAGCCCTTTTTTTAATTATTTCATGAATTTCATGAAATAATTAAAAAAAAATCAACATAGGCTTCGCCCCATTTTTGTGTCCAGCCAGGTACAACTAGGCAGCTGTGGATTTGAATCCGCAGCACAGGTTGGCCCAAGCTTTCTGGGCACCTCTGCTGCGAATTGCAGTCCGCAGCCGCCCCAGAAAATGGCACTTTCATAGAAGCGCCATCATCTGGCGCTGTATCCAACTCTTCCAGCAGCCTTGAAGCCGGGTGGCTTGCTGGGTAATAATGAGTTAATACTAGCTTTGTTTTACTAGCTTGTATTAAGCCAGAGATTCTTAATGTCAGGCAAATTTGACCCGGCCATTAAGAATCTCCAATAAAGGGTTAAAAAAAAAAGACACCACAGAGAGGAAAAAATACTTTAATAGAAATAAATACACAGACACACTTAGAGACTCTATGTTTATTGTTTATTACTCCCTCTCAGCCCTCCACGATCCTGCTCTTCTGTCTTCTTTCTCCTTCAACCCATGCAGCTCTGCTACATTAGACAGCACTGCATGAGGAAGACGCTGCTGCTCCCCATGCAGTGTAATCATTCAGTGAGTGAGTAGAGGCTGCGGGCTGTTAGCGGTGACCTCACCACTGGCATTTGGGTTACCATAGCAACGGTGCTCCGATCACGTGATTCCCGGTGCTGCAATTCACCGGCTGTGGCATCTAGTCCTTGCATGTGGGCTGACTCTGTAAAGAGCGCCCACATGCAGGAACGGGGAAGCCAACCATGTGCCAGAGCATCTCGCCGGTACACGGAGATGCACAGATGAGCACCGGAGAGATGCACTGACAGGACCTAGCATGACGTCTAGCCATGTGACCAGTCTGTAGCCAATGAGATAATAGACACGTGACTGGTCACATGCTATTTTGACGTCACGGTAGGTCCTATCATCAGTGCTGGTTACCGGGAGGACGCAGTGATTATCGGAAGGAAAAGCGGTGGGAGACAGAGTGCAGGATGCGTCGCGGGGACCTGTAAGTGTTATGGCAATGTTTATTAACTGTATGTGTACATGTATAATGTGTTTTTATGTGTTTGTGTTTGCCTCCCATTGTTTTCAATGAGGTTCGAGTGGTTCGTCGAACGGTTCGTCGAACGTTCATCGAACGGAGCCCCAGTTCGACGAACCGAACTCAAACGCCAGGGGGGTGGCTCATCTCTATTCGACACTCAGAATAATTTTTGCAAAGAAAATCTTAATTGGTAATCCTTCGTGTGAAAAAAATATGAAAAAATAAGTTTTTACAGTTATTATTGTTGACATTTCGGCTAACGCAGTAGCCTTTCTCAGAAAACTGTTGATGTATACAAAGTAAGATGACTGAAAACCTCGTTACCAATTGATGCGAATAATGGCTTCTTAGCCTGATAAATGTCAAGGGTAAGGTCAATGTCCAAGTTTATTTTGAGAGCCATTATAGAGAATGTGATTCTCAGGCTGGGGAGGTCCAGCCTAAAAATATCAGGCTCCAGACGCCCGGAAATGTCGCATCCATTAGATGCGACAAGCCAGGCACTTTATCGGCTCTTCTGACTGCCCTGATGCAGTGTAATCAGGGTAATAGCAGGTGTTAATAACAGCCTACAGCTGCTACTAAACACAAACACCGAAAAAATCCTTTATGTGGTTAGGGTATGACGAGTGATAGTGACAGGACTTCTCTTGGTCTATTTAAACTATCTCTCTGGTCTTTCCTGCCATTACCATTACTAAACCAACATCACCTAGACAACTTACTGAATAATTACTCAATGTCAGCTATCATATCTTATGGTTACAAAGCATTATAATACGCTTGCTGGATATCATTAATATACGTCTTTCAGGCAGCTGATCAAGGTGCTATAGCTTTGTCTCTGGACCTCTAATCCTTTGGTCTCCACTCCTCCGATGTTCTTCCTAGGTTTGACTTGTCGATCCTTGCCTCTCCTGGAGAGCCCCGTGTCTTGCGCGTATCCATCATTTGCTTCAATAACTTTTTGTCTTTCTCTGAGTTAGTGAACGCCTGAGAGGAACCGTCCCGCTGTCTTACATGAAGTGTTGCTGGGTGTCTTAGTTGAAAGTGGACATTCTGTTTGCAAACAGCCATACAGACCGATGCAAAGGACCTCCTGTCTCGTCACTTCCCCTGAAAAGTCTTCCAACAATAGCAGCTTGGAGCCTTGTACCGTCACATGGTGTTTCTTACTTCTGTAGGCTTGGATAATGATGTTTTTATATGTAAAGTCCAAATACTTCATAATAACTTGCCTCGGTCTTTTGTTAACCAGTCTGTCCTGGTTACTCTTGCAGGGGACCCACTTAATTGACCCTTTTGATTCTCCTGCTACCAGAGATGCCCAGGGCCTTGGGGATTATGTTTTCACACAGGTTCCGCAGATCTCCATATGGAAAAAGGTCTGGTAGTCCCATTATGCGCAGGTTACTTCTCCTGGACCTGTTTTCCAGGTCATCTATTCTGTCTCGCAGAATAGATGTTTCAAGTTTTCTCTAGAAAGGCAGCTTATTGTAATATGGTCTGTTAACCTCATCTTCCAGAGTTGACACTCTTGTTTTCATGGCTTGCATCTGTTCTGCTGTTTTGTTAAGTTACATTTGCATAGCGTGAAGGTACAGTTGTCATGGATTCCTTGAGAGTGTTTGTTATGTCTGGCAATAAATTTGCTGCCACTTCAGGTGCCGCCCCCGTGCCAGCAGCCGAGCTGCTCGGATTCGGATCCGGATCCGCAGTGGCTCGAGGGGTCTCCGGGTTATGTGGTTACTGAAATGAAGGGGGTATCTACAGGGGGATGTATAGAGTTCGTGACGCCACCCGTATGTGGTAATTAGGAGTACCACCGCTGCAGTTGGGAATACCCGGGGATGATGGAATGGGGCAGCCAGGTATTGTGACCCTCCACGGGTAGGGGGGATACCCTGGGGTTCGGTGATGGTCGGGGAGTGCCATTGGATGCAAAGGGGTCACTTGCGTACTCACTCAGTCCATTAAGCTGACACCGACAATTGGATAAACCAAAGTTCTGGATACCGCTGCCGCTGAGGGGAGCTTAGTTCGGGTCCCGTCCCCAATGGTGCTGCCTGGTGATCCGTGACCTGCCTCCTGGCACTAAGTTTACTTCTCTGTTGGTCCCGTTAGTATGAAACCTGCCGGGTCCCGCTCCCCACTATGGATAAGTGTGGGAGATTGCTCTCAGGGTTCATGCTTGGGATTTTCTGGACCGTTTTGAGTGGAAAGTCCTATGCCTCTCGTTGCGCTAGTACCCAGATTTTGGAGCGGGTGGGAATGGCTCTTGAAGACTCCGTTCTCCTTGGGTAAATTATCGGGTTGCCTGAAGCTACTCCCCGACCTAGGGTCCACGTACCCTGTCGTATCTTGGTCCCAGCCCGGTGATGGTGCAAGGCCGCAAGTTGCCCTCTTCGACAGATCCGTGCCCATTGCCATGATCCCCTGCAACCAGGAGTCCAGCTCCTCTAGGCCCAGACCAACATCTGCCACCTAGATAGCTTCTTAGGAGCCCTGCTCCTGACCTCCTCTCTCTTTCACTTCCAAAACACAACTCCTCCTGACACTCCTGACCTCCCCTCTCCACCCCCCCAGGTGGACGACTCTATTCCACTCAAGCCGTCCACTGGTGTGTTTGGTGGGTGTGGTGCAGAGTGTACCTAGGATTTGATTAGCTGATGTAGGCAACACCATATAGTTAGGGACCCAAAACCAAGAAGGAGGTGGATACTGTATGGGAGGGCAGATTGTGCAATACCTGTGACGACCTGATAGTCCAGGGGCGTCACATTCCCCCTTGGTTAAACGTAGCTTGTCCTCAGAGGTTTATTTTATTTTTTTTTTTTTTTTTAAAACTGCAAAATAGAAAAGAAGAACATTTTTATTAACAGGTTTCATCTCGCATTAGGGAGGCTTTGCACTTAAACGTTACTGTTACTATATTGTGAGTTCATCAAGTCAACAGTGGAATGCTACCGGTTAGGTTAGTAGCGGAGGCTCAACCTGCTCCGTTGCAGCCTCTTCCTGCGACAGTCCAGTCCCAATGTCCCGGATTCCATTAACCCGCCACCCAAACAATCTGACCTGCTGCATACCTATTTGTTGATCCGTGGCTAGGTTAAGGTCACGGGTGTTGCAAAAGACGACTCTGGTGGGCACAGGAGGTGCAACTATTTACAATACACAACTCTGTGTTGGTCACAACCAGTCCTATGACCATGGTCCATTTTTACTACTACTAGACTTTGGTGCATAAATACAACGAAGTCCATGCACCTGGTGCACACATGAAATAATCTTCTTTCCAATCAGGTAACTTTCTCTATTGATTTAAACCTTGTTGATTAAAACTCTGTTGTGTTATAACATTTCTCTATATGAAAAATAACAAACTTTGTAAAACAATAAAAGAAAACACAGATACCTAACAGTTTATACCTTCATATTACAGGTACCATCAACATTCTTCCCTATACCTCCGTGGGGGCTAACCAAAGTTATCCCGGGTCGACCTTCTCAATTCTAGACCCTCATCCCCCACCTGTGACATGGCAATGTTTTCTACAGGTTCCTCACCCTCAGTGTTTGGTGTAGCTGGTAGGACTCTGCGTGTGCGTGGCAAGGGTACAGATGCTACTCTAGATGCTGGAGTGGGTGCAGTGTCAGTAAGCCTTTCCTGTTCTGGTTCTTCCACGGGTTGTGTGAATGTTAACACAGGGACTATTACTGCTCCATTCTGCATAGTCCAATCTTCTGGAAAGTTACCTAGAATGGTACGGATAATTCTCTTCTTTCCTTCCACCACTGGAGGTTGGGGCTGAGGTTGATCTGCTACTTTTAAGGGCTCTGCACATTTTTTTAAATGGTTTCGGGAGACAGTAGCTGTGGTCCTTCCCTAGTCCTTGCTGATTAGGCAGGTCTTCTGGTAGTCGAAGTTGGATGGTTGTACTGTGGAGGTCGCCTGAGCTGTAGTATGTTTGTTTAAACGTAATAAGAATATCTGTGTACGTAAATAATCAAAATATAGATGTAGTTGTATAATAATCTCTCTGTCTATGTAGCCATCGCATTGACCCATAATATAATTCAAAGTTGTATGGTCATGAAGGAGTTAACCAAAGATAATGAAGGCAGAATGTGAAGCTGCAAAGTCTTATCAGTAGCTTCACACAGAAAGAATGTACAAAAAACAAACAATGTGCTGTGAGAAATTAAGGAGTAAAAGTACTCCCTGTTTAGCTTCAAGGTTATTCATGCATACTGTATAATTGGATCTATCTAATACACGAGTCAGTTGATGACGCTGGCTCAAGGAGAGCATGTCTGTGTGTTCATTGTCTGATACATGGATATATCGGCACTGGTATACAGCTAATACGGCACCGTCCCTGAATATCCCAAACGGAGACTCCATTAGCAGTCTTCACCCAAATCCTCCCTTGACAGTACCACATATGGCTCCTTTTCCCAGTGATCTCCCAATTTGTGCAGCTTTCTCTTCCTTTTCAGCACAACCTCACCTGGTGAGAAAGGGGTTGCTTTTGCCTGCTTGTTAAAGTTCCTCTCTTGTCGTTCTCTGTTTTGATCCAAACTCTCTTCAACACACTTTTGAATCTGTACTGGATCTGGTGACGTGAGTCCCAATCCACCCCGGGCAAGTAGGTTTCAGGCAACTCGACCTCCATCTCCAAGTCCACTGGGAGTCTTCCAGGTCTGACTCTCATCAGGTAAGCTGGGGTGCATTTAGTGGATCCCACCGGAATGTTGTTATAGATGTCCACAAGGTCTGGTAGCTTTTCAGGCCACTGGTTCTGTTCTTTAAGAGGAAGAGTCTTCAGCAGATTGATCACTAGATGGCTCATCTTTTCGTACATCCCATTTGTCTATGCATGAGAGGGTGTGGTGCGTATCTTCTTGCACCCGTACAAGTTACAGAGCTCCTGGAAGATTTCTGCCTCAAATTCTGGACCTTGGTCAGTAAGGACTCGATCAGGATATCCATGCGGCCTACAAAAGTGCACTTGGAACGCCTTTGCCGCTGTGCTGGCAGTCAAATCTTTATCGAGTACCATCACCAGGAACCGAGAGTAGTGGTCTACTATTGTGAGCGCGTACGTATACCCACTCCGGCTGGGGGTTAACTTGACATGATCCAAGGCCACAATCTCCAAGGGTTGCTTGGTGACTATCGGCTGAAGTGGTGCTCGCTGACTGGTGCCATCCTGCCTTCTCAAGGCACAGGGACCGCAATTCCTACACCAGGCCTCTATGCAGTCTTTCATCCCTATCCAATGGAAGCAACTCCTCAGCAACATCTCCAACTTCTTCCTTCCAAAGTGCCTGGCTCCATTATGGTATGCTTCAGACACCACCGGGACATATGCCCGAGGGATCACGATCTGGCAGATTCTCTCTTGGGTCTTGTGGTTGGTTAAGCATCTGCACAGTTTGTCTTGGTGGAGATAAAGCCGACTTCTGTCCTGCCACAGTTTTTTGGCTTCCTCTGGGGTGCCCGGCTCAAGACGGGCACCAGCTCTGGCCAACAATGCTTTAACTATTCTGATTGCAGGGTCCCCATCCTGGGCCTCTTGCCAACCGTGATGGGGCAACGGATCACAGGTCATCTCTTGCTGATGGGCACATGGTCGAGGCCGTTCCGTGTGAGTGGGCCGGTGGAACACAGGCATTTCAATCTCCTCCAGGTCATCTTCATCCCTCTCATCATCAAACAGATGGGGCATCCTAGACAGTGCATCAGCGTTAGTGTTCTTGTAGCCAGCCCTGTACTTTATGATAAAATCATAATTTGCAAACCTTGCGACCCAGCGCTGTTCCAATGCTCCCAGCTTTGCCGTATCCAGGTGAGTCAACGGGTTATTATCTGTGTACACAGTAAACTTCGCGGCAGCAAGGTAGTGCTTAAACCTTTTCGTCACAGCCCATACAAGTGCCTGGAACTCCAGCTTGAAAGAACTATGGTTCTCGGGGTTCCTTTCCGTGGGCCTTAGTTTCCAGCTAGTGTAGGCTATCACCTTCTCCTCGCCCTTCTGCACCTGTGACAGGACAGCTCCCAGCCCTACATTACTGGCATCTGTATACAGTATAAACGAGAGACTGTAGTCGGGATACGCCAGGATTTCATCCCCCGTCAGGACGGACTTCATCTGTTCAAAGGAATCTTCTTGATCTTTGCCTCATTGGAACGGAGGGCCAGAGGAATTGCCGTGCACGGGTTGTCCCACCAGAAGGTCTTGCAAGGGGGCCGCCATCTGCGTGTACCCCTTGACAAACCTCCAATAGTAACCCATCAGGCCCAGGAACTGCCGCCCCTCTCTGACGGTGTTGGGCCTCGGCCAGTTTGGATAGCTGTGATTTTCTCTGGATCCAGTGCCACACATTCAGCACTGACCACATATCCCAGGTACTGTACCTTCGGCTTCAGCAGGTGGCACTTAGATGGCTTGAGCTTCATCTCATACTTGGACACTGCCTCAAATACCTCTGCCAGGTGTTCAAGGTGTGCTTCTTACTTCTTAGAGTATACAATGACATTGTCCAGATACAGCAAGACCGTCTCAAAATTGCAGTGGCCTAGGCAGAACTCCATGAGCCTCTGGAACGTCCCCGATGTGTTACACAGCCCAAATGGCATGCTATTGAATTCACATAGTCCCATCGGGTTAGCAAATGCCATTTTCTCACGGTCCTCTTCAGCAACAGCCACCTGCCAGTATCCGCTAGTGAGATCAAGGGTAGAAAAGTAAGTATCAGATTTCAGGGCAGCCAGCGATTCCTCAATGCGGGGCAAGGGGTAAGCATCTATGTGCGTGATCTTATTGATTTGTCGGTAGTCTACACACATTCTCATGGTACCATCTTTCTTCTTCACCAGTACCAGTGGGGCGGCCCAGGGACTGCAACTGTCACAGATTACTCCAGCTTCCTTCATACTCCTGAGCATATCTTTAGCACATTGGTAATAGGCAGGTGGTATGGGCCTATACCTCTCTTTGATAGGTGGGTGAGTGCCTGTGGGTATGTGATGTTGTATCCCCTTTATCTGCCCAAAATCCAGTGGATGTTTACTAAAGACCTGCTCATACTCCTGGACAACCCTGTAGACCCCTTGTTTATGATGTGCAGGTGTAGAGTCGGTGCCCACGTGTAACTCCTGACACCACTTCTCTAACGGTCTCTGGGGACTCTCACTGGGGAGCTGATCGGACTGGTTTGGGGAACCTGTTGCGTGTATGACATCTGCATTGACTACAAACAGCTTAGCAATAGTGGCTTAACCTGGGTAGTATGACCTCTTCTTCCCCACAGTTCAACACTCGCACGGGCACTCTCCCCTTTCGAACATTGACTACCCCCCTGGCCATAAACACGGTGGGCCAATGCTCTGAAGGCAGGAGCTCTACCACTGCCTGGTAATCCTGTCCATGGTAGCCTACAGCTGCCGTGCACCATATCATCATGTCGCTTCGCGGGGGCACTATAAGAGGGGCCACATCCATTACCCACACACCACCTATCTCACCTCCAGAGAGATTTACCTGTTGCCGCTGCAGGAGGGCCCTGCCCCTGCAGTCTCAGACAGCAAAAAAACAAAGATTGGGACACTAGGGCCTGTCATGATCAATTTATCCAATATCACTAAACCCCATAATGTACAATATGAAAAACCAGAGAAATGGGGGTCTACTAGTGAGGCCACAAAATGGCCAAAATATCACAAAAAATAGATCAACCTCTTTAAATATGCAAAAAAGTTTTTATTAGCAAAAATGTATTACAGCCATACGAGGAAATAGATTCAATTTTAAAATACAAAAATGTGTTTACACAACAGGTAAAAACCGGAAAAGACCGAAATACAGTCACACCGGGTAGTCAGGAGATGGGGCAGTGTAAAGAAAATGACAACCAGCACTGTCAAAGCCCTAACATTAGTAAAAATACAAGATAATACATATCCTGAAAAATCCTGCAGGGGAATGATCCAGAATCACTGACAACAATAGTAGTATGCAAAGATCGACATACATAATAGGGTTGCTCAGCATAATCTGAATACATCCAGGTAAAATAAGGTTAATACTATACTGATACAAAGCCCAATGCAGATAAATAAACAGTGGGCAGACCCAATAAATTGTCAGTAAGGGGTACTTCTCACATAGCGAGATCGCTAGCGAGATCGCTGCTGAGTCACGTTTTTTGTGACGCAGCAGTGACCTCATTAGCGATCTCGCTGTGTGTGACACTGAGTAGCGATCTGGCCCCTGGTGTGAGATCGCTGCTCGATGCACACAGTGCTGGTTCATTTTTTTATTGTTGCTCTCCTGCTGTTAAGCACACATCGCTGTGACAGCCAGAGAGCAACAATCTGAATATGCAGGGAGCAGGGAGCCGGCGTCTGGCAGCCTGCGGTAAGCTGTAACCAAGGTAAACATCGGGTAACCAAGGTGGTTACCCGATATTTACCTTAGTTACTAGCGTCCGCCGCTCTCAGGCTGCCAGTGCCAGCTCCCTGCTCCCTGCACACGTAGCCAGATTACACATCGGGTAAATAAGCAAAGGTTTGCTTATTAACCCGATGTGTACTGTGGCTACGAGTGCAGTGAGCCAGGACTAAGCGGTGTGCGCTGGTAACCAAGGTAAATATCGGGTAACCATACCCGATGTTTACCGTGGTTACCAGTGTCCGCAGCTTCCAGACGCCGGCTCCCTGCAAGCGCAGCATCGCTTCCACGTCGCTGCTGGCTGGGCGGCTGGTCACTGGTCGCTAGTGAGATCTGCCTGTTTGACAGCTCACCAGCGACCATGTAGTGACGCACCAGCGATCCTGACCAGGTCAGATCGCTGGTGGGATCGCTGGGGCGTCGATAAAGTGTGACCGTACCCTAATCCAGGCCATGCCCCGAAGGGTTAAAACAGGCTCAAAGAAAGAGAGATTAACTGTTAGTAGATAAAGGGCCAAAGATACAGTGCATATACAGATAAATGTGTTTGTGCCCCTGCTCATCAGTCTAAAGCCTTTCACAGAAAATCAAATGTGGATTTAATCAGACATGAGCCCAGGACACTTACCCATCACTACTGACTGCTCGGCGTGGCGTGCTCCGACGCGCACATTTCGTGACCTTCCTCGGGGAGCCGCGTAGTCTCAAACAGCTGTTGAAGCAAAAACAATACTCCCATACAGTTTTCAATGACATTTGTGCCTAAAATGATCTTAGGGTTGCGATCACTAGGGTCATTCTGCACGACTATGAGGCCTTGCCTCTCTTACTCTACCCGGCCCACCTTAATGGTCACGTCCTTGAACCCGATTTGAGTCACTGGTAACCCGTTGACAGCGTAGATGGTAATTCTGTCATCTGGTGGGGCGAGTTCATCGTCAAGCCAAAATTTCTTATACAAAGGGAATAGTTGTTACCTGGGAGCTGGTATCAAGGAGTGCAGAAGTCGGGATCCCATCCAGGGTAATGGAAACGATGGGCCGTCCCCCCTACATACCACTCCCGCCAGTCTGCTGCGCGTTGAAAGTTTATTGCTGGGGATTGGCCCTTGGCCCCAGGGGTTGCATAATGGCCAGTCTTGTTACATTTATAACAAACAGGTTTTCCATACCGGTCACTGTTCTGTCCTTTATACGCCGAGGTCCTCTTCCTCATCCATGGGACGTCCTCTGGGCAGTCAGCTAGTTGGATCTCTCTCGTCGGGATGGCCTTAGACTTGAGTTGCATCGCCTCCAAGATCCTTGCAATGTCGCTACTTAGCTGCTGTACCTGTGAAGACAAATCGCTGATTCCGCCTACAGGCACTACCGGGGGAGTTGGCTCCGGCAGTGCCAAGGCAGGGGGATTCACCTGCAACGAGGATGTACCAGCTTGCCAGGACGGGAGTGGAGAGTCAGGAGCCTCTGGGGGCTGCAGAGCTTTGATTGCCCGCTCCTTCAACGTAGCAAAGTCCAAGGCAGGATGTTCCAGGGTCCATAGCCGGAGCTGTTTATGGTGCTCCACTGATCCCAGGCCCTGGAGGAACTGCTCCACAAGCATCTTGTTCCCCTCTGGCTCACCAATGTCGTTCATCAGTCTCAAAGTCCGTAGCGCTGCTTGTAGTTTTAAGGCATAATCCCTAATGCGGTCTTGGGGCCATTGTTTACAGCTATAGAACCTTATCCTCAGCTCAGCTTCAGTGCGGGTCTCAAATACAGCTCCCAGTCTCTTAAAGATGGCGGGTACCGAGACCTGATCCTCCGCAGTCCATGTTTCCACTTCCAATTCGTTTAGAACACACAAATTATTCCCCAAATTAATTAATTTTATTTTATTAAAGTTGATAAAACATTTTTACACCACACCATTTTGTGCACAATGAAAAAAACAATAATCAATTTGTCTCAGAAGACCAACTTATTGGCCACCCCTGATCTTGAATATCAAGTACAGGGTTTACAGTAGATAATTGACAAATTGATACAATTTACAAATGAATACAGTGCTGGTTCACGCAGAGGACATATAAATATCACGCCAAGCCAGACTTAACTTTTAAGCTTCCCATATGATTCTGCTGGCACGTTAGTGCTGATTTAGTATATCACAATCAGATGTAATAATCCAGAAGCATCCACATTTAGGTCACAAGGCATTGAGTATTTAGTCCCATAGTCAATATGGTAAACCGCCGACCATTTTTTATTGGATTATAAACGTCTCCACTCGACGCGTTTCCCCACATAAACATACGGTTCATCAGGAGGCTGGGAAAGTAAATATAGTCTGTCAGCATTCAAACAGATATAGATAGACAGACAAGCATAAATATACAGCATATGCACAAAATTCCACCAAACATATAAACAGAAACAGATTATACCACTCACTTGTTAGATCAACAGATATAGGGCATGCAGGTCCATGGCGCCATTAAATCAGATCAGCAGCATCACATTGAGATCCTGTCTTGATAGTAGTACACTGCCGTCCTCCTGGCGTCATGGAGCTGCATGTCCATCTGTGCTTTAAATAGCCCACACTAAACCTGTACAGCTGTGGGAAACTCAACTTTTCGGAGTCTACGGTGGTTTTGAACACAGGTATAGACAACATTCTGCGGTTCAAAGGCGACCCTGATTTTGCTAGACGTGAAGTTTATTACAGACCTCTATTGAGCGCTTTCAAAACAACCTAAAAGAAAGAAAGTACTCTCAGTTTATAAGAGATCTTGCGGAATTCAGGGAGGATAAGGCTTACCAACCTCAACCTCCAAATAGACAACAGTCCGTGGCGTCTTCTTCAGATGTTGATAACTCCGACTCTGAAAGGCCCATAATGACTGGAAATATCTCTACTGAATTGTCTGGCCGTGGCTCTCATACATTGCCTGCCCCAAAAAAACAGCGAAAAAGGAGGGGTGGACATTTTAGCTATCATGGACCCCCGCATTCATCTTCTGGTCCTTCTGGGTCTTTTTTGGAGCAGAGACAAACAGGGGGATTTTATCCACGTACAAGGGCACATCAGGCCAGGGGAGGGTACTAAATCTATCTGATTATTCACTTACCAGCTATGACTATGCGGTTCTGTCTAAAGGTCTGAATTTTATACCTTCAAATTATTTTGACTGTTTTGGTTGGATTAAAGATTTGGAACTGTTTGGTAGAAAATTAAAATGGAAGTTGTTCTTTGAGCATAATAGCCAGGAACAATGTAAAGCCCTTGGTATTCCAGAAGAGGATTATGAGTGTTTCCAGACCCTTACAGATTTATTGAGGGATGGTACAAAAAAGAGAGGGGATGGGCCCTTTACCACCTTGAAAAGACCGAGTATAAAATCTCCCCCAGTTCAGAACTGTACAAGTGTGGATATTTTTCTGAAACTAGTACAGTCTAAAATCCCACAATTCCATTTAGGCCTTGAAGGCCAAAATCATAATTTAACTAAGGAAGAATTGGGGGCACTCGACAGCTTATCAAAAAACGATAACCTTGTGATAAAGAAATCTGATAAGGGGGGGAACCTCGTTATTATGAATCACTCTAAGTATTTGAACATGTGCCAGACTCTTCTTGGAGATCGGGATACCTACGAACGGTTGCCCTCTGATCCAACCAAGACCTTTACTGACATTCTACTTTCTATTTTGGGCAGTGCCAAACAAAATAATTTAATATCGTCCAATGAATTTGAATTCCTAATGCCTCGATGTCCTGTTATCCCTGTATTCTATGCCTTACCTAAGGTTCAAAAGGGCCTAGACCCTTTGAAGGGCAGGCCCATAGTGGCGGGAATCAATTCATTATCTCAGAATGTTGGTGTTTATATTGATAGGGTACTTAGGCCCTTCGTTACATCCCTACCCTCCTATGTGCTGGATACTCCTCACCTTCTGCAGATTCTGGAGGATATTAATGTGGGCCCGGATACTATCTTGGCTTCCATCGATGTCGAGGCATTGTATAGCTCTATCCCCCATGACTTGGGAATCCAGGCGGTGAATTTTTTCCTAAAAACAAGATCTATTGACTGCATGAGGCATAATGCTCTTATTGAAGAGCTATTATCCTTCACCCTTCATCACAATTATTTTTTATTTAACACCAAGTACTTCCACCAGCTCAGGGGTACAGCTATGGGGAGCCCTTGTGCCCCCAGTTACGCTAATTTATCCCTGGGCTGGTGGGAGGAAACGGTGGTTTTTGGGGGGGAGGATGAGGAGTTTCATCAATGTATCGGACTTTGGGTCCGGTACATTGATGACATCCTCATCCTCTGGACTGGATCTACTTATGATTTTGAATGCTTTGTGGGGTCTCTCAACAAGAATACAATAGGATTGAAATTTACTTACATCTGTGACCCAAGTTGTATTACCTTCTTGGACTTAACTATATCTAAGGACGAGAATGGTAGAATACAAACTGCGACATACCGGAAACCGACGGCCACAAACTCCCTATTAAAATGGGAGAGTCATCATCCTCTCCCCCTAAAAAGAGGGATCCCTAAAGGGCAGTTTCTGCGAATCCGCAGAAACTGCTCTAGGGAATCGGACTTTAGGACACAGGCATCGGATATGTTTGGGAGGTTTTTAGATCGAGGATATCCCAAACATGTCCTGCAGCAATCCTATGCGTTTGCCAAGAACACCAACAGGCATTCCTTGATGACGCCAAAAACTAGGAAGGATGATTCTAACACCTTACGCATTATTGGTACTTACGACTTACAGTCTGAGCGTGTTTTTGGCGTAATCAAGAGACACTGGAATGTATTAAGGGCAGACCCTGACTTGGCCAATTTTATC
This sequence comes from Anomaloglossus baeobatrachus, assembly GCF_048569485.1. Classification (NCBI taxonomy): domain Eukaryota; kingdom Metazoa; phylum Chordata; class Amphibia; order Anura; family Aromobatidae; genus Anomaloglossus; species Anomaloglossus baeobatrachus. The sequence continues at coordinate 230,815,408 of NC_134355.1, forward strand.
CCGAAGGCCCCCTGTATTACATACACACGGGGTCGTTCTATAGGGGATAGACTTGTACATAGTATGTATCAGGGACCTCGCCCAGGTGGTACGTGGCTGGATAGACAATTGGCGGGTATGTTTCGCTGTGGGAACTGTAGCTATTGTGTTACGGGGGGCTGTCTGATAATAACCTAAAGGAGTATCAGACAGTCAGTGTCCACCGTGCAAAGACTCTGCTGCAGACTATGGCAGAGAGCAATACCTCTGTTAACTCACAGAAGGATATAATAAGTAAGTAAAGCAATTCCTCCCTTACTTGGAGGGTGTGTGGAATGATCTGTGTTAATAATCACAGAGACAAAGGCAATGTGTGCGAAATGGCACCTACCTAGGTCCGCTCTTCTAGTGGTGCAAAAGAGACGAACAGCAGCGTAAGCCGCACAAAGCTCCTACCTGCGTTCGCTCCACTAGTGTGCGAGGACACGAACCACTAGATATGGCACCTGCCTAGGTCCGCTCTTCTAGTGGTGCAAAAGAGACGAACAGCAGCGAAAGCCGCACAAAGCTCCTACCTCTGTTCGCTCCCCTAGTGTGCGAGGATACGAACAACTGCCAGACGCAGTATAAGGAACGTTACCCTAGCGGCAACGTCCACCTACGAGTCGAACCACAAGGCCCAGCCAGACCATGTGCCTCAGGCACCTGCCTATGTCCGCTCCCCTAAGAGGTAAGGATACGGACAGCAGCCGGAACTGTAAGGTATAAGAACGCTACCCTGCCGGTAACGCTCACCTAGCATAGACAGAGGAATGCCTAGAGGAACGCGCACAGAGCGTCTACTCTTATGCATGAACCAAGAGGACTGAGCGCCATGCGGCGTGTGTCAGGGTCTTATATAGACTCTGTGCCTCATCCAAGATGGAGAACACCAGAGCCAATCCGCTGCCAGAACGACAGGAGTGATGTCATGCTGGCCTATCACCGAGCAAGGCGTCACAAGCACATGACCAGCGACCAATCGGCATAGAAGGTGTCAGAGACATGTGACCTCGTGTCAGCGATGATGTCACCCGCACATGTGCAATGGCTCCAAGATAGGACTTAGTCTCCGGCGCTCGCACATGTGCAGTAGCAAGAAATCTGGACTTAGTCTCCAGCGCTCGCACATGTGCAGTAGCAAGAAATCTGGACTTAGTCTCCAGCGCTCGCACATGTGCAGTAGCAAGAAATCTGGACATAGTCTCTAGTGCTCGCAGCAACCGTAACAGTACTTCCCCCTCAAGGGCCCCCCTCCCGGCGACGCAGGTAATCGGCAACTAAGTCGGGAGCATGGACAGCCTCCTCAGGCTCCCAAGAGCGATGTTCCGGGCCGTAACCCTCCCAATCTATCAAGAAGAACCTGCGCCCTCTAACCATCTTAGAACCAACTATGGCTCGTACCTCATAGCTAGAGCGAGAGGAATCAGAGGCAGGAGAGTGCACTTCACGAGCGTGAGGTAAAATAGCCGGCTTTAGCAGTGAGACATGGAATTTGTCATGAATCCTAAGATGGACGGGTAACTTCAATTGGTAGACTACAGGATTTACCTGTCGAAGAACCTCATAAGGACCCAGGAAGCAAGGAGCAAATTTGACAGAGCTCACTTTAAGTCTCACGTGTTTTGCAGAGAGCCACACAAAGTCCCCTGGAGAAAAGACAGGAGCCGGGCGACGAAACCGATCGGACACCGTCTTCATACGGTCCTTAGCTGCTTGGATCGACTCTTGAGTCCGATCCCAAACCTCTCTGGCATCAGTTGCCCAGTCGGCCACAAGAGGAGGAGGTGCAGCAGCGGGAAACGGTACCGGTACCCTAGGGTGTTGCCCATTATTGAGTACGAACGGTGTCTGCCCAGTGGCCTCAGCCAGCGAATTGTTAAGGGCAAATTCTGCCCAGGGTAGGAGGGAGGACCAGTTATCGTGGTTCTCAGCAACAAAGTGTCGAAGGTATATAATCATAGATTGATTGGTACGTTCAACCAAACCATTGGTCTCCGGATGGTATGCCGAAGAGAGATTCAACTCAATTTGCAGAAGGCTACAAAGATCTCGCCAGAAACGGGAAGTAAATTGCGGGCCTCTATCACAAATGATACGATCTGGCATCCCGTGAAGCCTAAAGACATGCTTGAGGAATAGTTTGGCTAGTACCCTGGAAGATGGGATAACGGTACGAGATGAACCATCCGGGAGAAATGGTCCGTAATGACCCACACAAATCTATGTCCCTGTGAACATGGAAGATCACCCACAAAGTCCATGCCTACCACCTCCCATGGTCTATCTGGCACTGGTAAAGGATGCAAGAGCCCAGCCGGTCTCTGCCGTAATGGACGGTTGCGAGCACACGAGTAGCAGGAACCGACATATCTCTTGACATGGCTGGCTAAGTGTGGCCACCAATATCACCTCTCCAGTAACTCTCGTGTCCGCCTAATACCAAAATGCCCACCCACCTTTGAGGTGTGGGCCCATGACAGTATATCATTCTGTCGATCAGGCGGAACAAAGGTCTTGCCCGGTGGGATTTGGTCTAACGTCACAGGGGAGAGCGTATGAAAAACCCTGGAGGGAAGGATAAGACGAGGTTCGTCAATCTCTTCCTGGGTAGAAAGCATAGAGCGAGACAGGGCGTCTGCCTTGTTATTCTTACTCCCAGACAGATAGTTGATGGAGAAGTGAAAGCGGGAGAAAAACAAGGACCAGCGGGCTTGGCGAGGATTCAGACGCTGAGCGGTTTGTAAGTACGTCAGATTCTTATGGTCTGTATAGACCTGGAAAGGATGTTTCGCTCCTTCCAGCAAGTGACGCCACTCCTCCAAGACTAATCTCAAGGCGAGCAGTTGCCTATCCCCAATGGTATAGTTTCTCTCTGCCGGTGAAAAGGTTTTCGCAAAGAAGAAACACGGCCTTTTTCTACCTGCACCGTTCTTTTGATACAAGACTGCACCAGCACCCACTGAAGAGGCATCAACCTCTAAGAGGAAGGGCTTACTCTCATCGGGTCTTTGAAGAACGGGAGCAGTTGAAAAGTGTCTTTTTACTGCCTCAAAAGCCTGAGATGTCTCAGTAGACCAGGCTTTGGGATTAGCACCTTTCTTAGTCAAGGCCACCAAAGGGGCCACCAAAGTAGAAAAATGGGGTATGAACTGCCTGTAATAATTTATGAATCCTAAGAAGCGTTGCACCGCCTTCAAGGAATGAGGTTCGGACCATTGCAGGACAGCAGAGAGCTTCGTAGGATCCATAGCCAGGCCCTCTTGTGAGATAATGTAACCCAAAAAAGGCAATGAGGACTGCTCGAATACACATTTCTCGAGTTTAGCAAACAATGAGTGCTCCCTTAAACGGGAAAGGACACGAACGACATCCTGACGATGAGTCTCCAGATCAGGAGAAAAAATCAGGATGTCGTCCAGATACACCACTACTGAGGATAACAGTAAATCCCTGAACACATCGTTTACGAAGTCCTGAAATACTGCGGGTGCATTACATAACCCAAAAGGCATGACGAGGTATTCATAGTGACCGTCTCGGGTGTTAAAAGCGGTCTTCCATTCGTCACCCTTTCGAATTCGTACCAAGTTATACGCACCCCGCAGATCCAACTTCGTAAAAACTTGAGCTCCTCTCAGTCTGTCAAAGAGCTCCGAAATTAAAGGTAATGGGTATTTGTTCTTTATTGTGATTGCGTTGAGCACCCTGTAATCTATGCAGGGACGCAAATCACCCTCTCTCTTCCGAACAAAGAAAAACCCAGCTCCCGCGGGAGAGACAGACTTACGAATGAACCCCTTCTCTAAACTCTCTCTTATATAGGTCGACATGGCCTCCGACTCAGGTATCGACAGGGGGTAAACCCTGCCTTTAGGTGGAACCGAACCTGGGATAAGGTCTATGGCACAGTCATATGGCCTATGGGGTGGAAGAACCTCAGCACCCTGTTTGGAGAACACGTCAGCGAAATCCAGATAGGGTGTAGGTATGGGAGAGAGATCAGTAGATGCAACCGCAATGACCTTAGGTGGTAAGGGAAGACATCGGGACTGACATTTCGAACCCCAACTAATAATGCTGTCAGACTCCCAGTCAATGTGAGGAGCATGAGTCCGAAGCCATGGGAGACCCAGTCGTCTATACCATCAGGCAAAACAAGAAAAGAAATCTCCTCTATGTGACCCTGAGACAGGGAAAGGCGCAAAGGAACTGTCCTCAATGTAATGGAGTCAGACAACATAGTTCCATTAACAACACGGACAGGAATAGGCGCCTCTAACATGATAGAGGGAATATTGTGTCCCTTTTCAAATCCTGAGGACACAAAAGTCCCGTCAGCTCCGGAATCCACAAAAGCCATAATAGGCCATGTATTCTCAGATAACGAGAGCTGACCTGGGATACAACACTTAGAGGGTGCAGAAGACGTCTCTAGTAACCCCCCTCTAATGGTTACTAGGCCAGGGAGTTTCCCTGACGACTAGGACACTTGTTGGCATAGTGCCCAGCCTGACGACATACGTAACATATAGGAGGACCAGACTTGCGTAGTCTGGAAGACGTATGACCTAACTCCATAGGAGTGGGAGATGTTACAGATGCTGAGGAAGATGGTAGTGGACCCTCAACAACTGGAATAGCCCGATGCTTAGGGCGTGAGGAAGAGACCTCGAGTCTACGTTCCTTATAGCGTACATCGATCCTCGTTGCTACTGTGATCAAGTCCTCCAGAGAAGCAGGGACCTCACGAGTAGCAAGAGCATCCTTGACATAGCCTCCCAACCCTCTCCAGAAGATAGGAATCAACACCTTCTCTGGCCAATCTAGTTCTGCCACCAGAGTTCTAAAAGCAATGGCATAAGAACTAGTGGATAACGAACCCTGAGATAGATCTAACAGTCTCAGGGCCGCATCATGGGTAACCTGCGGACCCATGAATACCGCCTTAAGAGCATCAAGAAAGTCTTGATGTCTCAGAGTAACCACATCAGAGCGCTCCCATAGGGGAGTCGCCCATTCTAAGGCTTTGTCCTGAAGTAAGGAGATGATAAAGCCTACTCTGGACCTCTCCGTAGAGAAGCGAGAAGAGTTGACCTCTAGGTGTATCTGACACTGACTAATGAAACCACGACATGATCTGGCATCGCCAGAATATTTGTTTGGCAGAGCAAGTCGAGGATCATGTGCAGATGTCACCATGGTCTGAGGTTTATCCTCTATACTCTTGAGCCGTGACTCAAGTACTTGTATGTAACGGTGTAACTGCTGATATTCTGCCATAACTGCCAGACCCTTGGCTCAGTTCTAATGTTACGGGGGGCTGTCTGATAATAACCTAAAGGAGTATCAGACAGTCAGGGTCCGCCGTGCAAAGACTCTGCTGCAGACTATGGCAGAGAGCAATACCTCTGTTAACTCACAGAAGGATATAATAAGTAAGTAAAGCAATTCCTCCCTTACTTGGAGGGTGTGTGGAATGATCTCTGTTAATAATCACAGAGACAAAGGCAATGTGTGCGAAATGGCACCTACCTAGGTCCGCTCTTCTAGTGGTGCAAAAGAGACGAACAGCAGCGTAAGCCGCACAAAGCTCCTACCTCTGTTCGCTCCCCTAGTGTGCGAGGATACGAACAACTGCCAGACGCAGTATAAGGAACGTTACCCTAGCGGCAACGTCCACCTACGAGTCGAACCACAAGGCCCAGCCAGACCATGTGCCTCAGGCACCTGCCTATGTCCGCTCCCCTAAGAGGTAAGGATACGGACAGCAGCCGAAGCTGTAAGGTATAAGAACGCTACCCTGCCGGTAGCGCTCACCTAGCATAGACAGAGGAATGCCTAGAGGAACGCGCACAGAGCGTCTCCTCTTATGCATGAACCAAGAGGACTGAGCGCCATGCGGCGTGTGTCAGGGTCTTATATAGACTCTGTGCCTCATCCAAGATGGAGAACACCAGAGCCAATCCGCTGCCAGAACGACAGGAGTGACGTCATGCTGGCCTATCACCGAGCAAGGCGTCACAAGCACATGACCAGCGACCAATCGGCATAGAAGGTGTCAGAGACATGTGACCTCGTGTCAGCGATGATGTCACCCGCACATGTGTAATGGCTCCAAGGTAGGACTTAGTCTCCGGCGCTCGCACATGTGCAGTAGCAAGAAATCTGGACTTAGTCTCCAGCGCTCGCACATGTGCAGTAGCAAGAAATCTGGACTTAGTCTCCAGCGCTCGCACATGTGTAGTAGCAAGAAATCTGGACATAGTCTCTAGTGCTCGCAGCAACCGTAACATATTGCGACTCGATGGAACAATGTAAGATGGTCAGAAGCTCAGCAACCGGAAAAAAAATCTTTTTGCGGGATTTTTGTAATTGTAAGACAATGGGGGTTGTGTACAGGGCCACCTGCACATGTCCCCTTGACTACGTGGGTAAAACCCTACGAGAGCTTCGGAGACGTGTGGGTGAACATCTATCAGACATTCGGAATGAACGCGATACCCCCATTTCCCGACATATGAATAGTGTACATCATGGGGATATTAAACTCATTCGTTTTTCAGTATTAGAACTTGTTAGACGTAGCCCGAGGGGAGGTGACTTTGACAGGGTACTGCTACAAAAAGAATCTGCCTGGATATTTAGAATGCGATCACTGACCCCGAGAGGGCTCAATGAGCAACTCTCCTTTAATTGTTTCCTTCCCACCTAATTGTTGGTAGGCTCATTATGCTATGGAATCCATTTTGACATGCTCTTGGGAAAAAAAACACTTTGTTTGGGGGGTTACCCACACTGGTGGGAGATATTTTTAGTATTATCTTGATAATTTCACTTGTTGGAGAAATAATATAAGATATATAAAAGATATATTTTGAGATAATGAATTGATAGTGGGGCTTTGAATTTATCATGATATCTGTGATGTATATGCACTATATCAACTTTGTTGCCCCCATGTGGCTTGTTAATGTACATAAACGATGTATATATAATCAACATCATATTTATGAACTGTGCTTAATTCAGGTACTGGCATGTTATTTTCAATTGATTGCATGGATGTGGGATCCCTAGCTACAATGCTTTCCATGTATATAGTCATCGGCGCTTTGCCCCTTAAAATATCCTTGATTGATCCACGTCATTTCGTAACTGTGGAATCTCCAAGTCCCTTAATTGTTCTAGTGCGGCTGCGTCTCAGCCCGTCCTGGCACGCCTATGTTCTGATCATGTGATCATATTAGCTCACAATGTGGGAGGCGGCATGCACCGGGGCTCCCCGCTCACGTGATTGAATGCATTGTCATTCTCTCTGTTCGTTCTGTTTGTGCGTGCGCATAGGCAGCGCTAGTCACGCATGCGCAGTCGCAACTACAGCTATGCTGATTGTGGGAGGGATTGAGTTTCCCACAGCTGTACAGGTTTAGTGTGGGCTACTTAAAGCACAGATGGACTATAGGACTAAATACTCAACGCCTTGTGACCTAAATGTGGATGCTTCTGGATTATTATATCTGATTGTGATATACTAAATCAGCACTAACGTGCCAGCAGAATCACATGGGAAGCTTAAAAGTTAAGTCTGGCTTGGCGTGATATTTATATGTCCTCTGTGTGAACCAGCACTGTATTCATTTGTAAATTGTATCAATTTGTCAATTATCTACTGTAAACCCTGTTCTTGATATTCAAGATCAGGGGTGGCCAATAAGTTGGTCTTCTGAGACAAATTGATTATTGTTTTTTTCATTGTGCACAAAATGGTGTGGTGTAAAAATGTTTTATCAACTTTAATAAAATAAAATTAATTAATTTGGGGAATAATTTGTGTGTTCTAATAGATATATACTATTCCCTAGGCCTGAGAGCCATTATTAATTGATCCACTTCCAATTCGGCAGCGCCGGTTAGCTGCCCTAGTAACACAGACGCCCGCTGCAGCCCGGTCAGGGCGTACATATCGAGAACGTTACATATCTTTATCTTGAACCCCTGCAGCGCATCTGGCCGGCCATCATACTGCGGGAGCCAGGCGCGTAGGGCAAGGTGATCGACATGATGGGCGCGACCGCCCCTGCCTCTGGTGCCACTGCCCTTGCGACCGGGGCAGCGCCCGATGCGCCCGCATTCCCCTGGTCTGGTGGGGGTAACGCTGCAACACTTCCATCGTCCGGCGCGGACCTCTTTTACTTTCACCCTTGGTTTTCGCTCACCACTCTCTTTGGTGCTGTGGCCCTCTGGGAACTCCCGGTTCCGGCTCACTCTCAGGACGAAGGGCGGGGCTTCTAGTTTGCGCGCTTTCGTGGAGAAGACGGCGTTTTGGTGCCAAAAGATGGCGGAAGATGGCGGGATTGGCGGGAAACGGGGATCTTGACTCGCGTTTTCGACTTCTAAGGCGCGGGTCACCCAGGTAAGTGGGTCCTGCTCGTATCCTGTTTGTGACACCAGGAATTTGAGGTGTGCCGCCGCCGTGCCAGCAGCCGATCTGCTCGGATCCAGATCCGCGGTGGCTCGAGGGTTCTCCGGACCCGGGGGTCGTGCGGCCACTCAAATGAAGGGGGTATTTACAGGGGGATGTATGGAGTTTGTGACGCCACCCGTGGTATGTGGTAATTAGGAGTACCACCGCTGCAGTTGGAAGTACCCGGGGATGATGGAATGGGGCAGCCAGGTGTTGTGACCCTCCACGGGTAGGGGGGATACCCCGGGGCTCAGTGATGGTGGGGGAGTGCCGTTGGATGCAAAGGGGTCACTTCCGTACTCACTCAGTCCATTAAGCTGACACCGACAATTGGATAAACCAAAGTTCCGGATACCGCTGCCGCTGGGAGCTTAGTTCGGGTCCCGTCCCCAATGGTGCTGCCTGGTGATCTGTGACCTGCCTCCTGGCACTAAGTTTACTTCTCTGTCGGTCCCGGTAGTATGAAATCTGCCGGGTCCCGCTCCCCACTATGGATAAGTGTGGGAGCTTGCTCTCAGAGTTCACGCTTGGAATTTTCTGGACCGTTTTGAGTGGAAAGTCCTATCCCCTCGTTGCGCTAGTACCCCAATTTGGGAGCGGGTGGGAACGGCTCTTGAAGACTCCGTTCTCCTCGGGTAAATTATCGGGTTGCCTGAAGCTACTCCCCGACCTAGGGTCCACGTACCCTGTCGTGCCTTGGTCCCAGCCCGGTGATAGTGCAAGGCCGCTGGCTGTCCTCCTCAACAGATTCATTCACCTTGCCACAATCCCCTGCGACCAGGGGTCCAGCTCCTAGATAGCTTCTTAGGAGCCGTGCTCCTGACCTCCTCTCTCTTTCACTTCCAAAACACAACTCCTCCTGACACTCCTGACCTCCCCTCTCCAATCCCCCCCAGGTGGGCAAATCTATTCCACTCAAGCAGTCCACTGGTGTGTTTGGTGGGTGTGGTGCAGAGTGTACCTAGGATTTGATTACCTGATGTAGGCAACACCATGTAGTTGTTAAGGTTGTTTGTGGGATACAAGTGATCCCTCGATCTGATCGTTGTTCCAAATTAAAATGTCGTTTGTGCACGGCGAAAAAGAATGATAATTGAATCAATTATAACTCTTCCTCTCACGACCAAAGCTGAGGCAAGACTGAAAATCTTTATTCTCGGACAATTAGACCACGAAGTGAAAGGGGTGTAAACAAAAGTTTTAGTCCAATCAAGTATCGTAGGTCAGGGCTTCATGACGTAGAGAGATCTGCATATCCCCCTTGGATTGGTCAGTCCAGGCTCCAGGAATTTCTTTTGTCCATCTGTCTTGGGTGTAGAACAGGAAATGGTGGCCATCTTCAAACTATATATATATATATATATCCTAGTATATACTGAGTCTAAGGAAAATACACTGAATATGCAATATACTTATATAAACATATTAGTAAAAGAATAAAAGAGAACAAAGACATGCATAGATATGTGTGTTAGTTTACATCTTACTAAACTATATACCTGAGTCTATGAAATGGCTGAACTAAGTATTTTTGTATACTCAGTTCTCATCCCCAACAGTCCCCCCTAAAGACTTATTTCTGCCATTTCTGAATTCTAAGGATACTGTGTTCCCTTAGGAAGAGAGGTAGAAAGACCTATCGGAAAACCTGCCTAACTGAACATTGAGGCATGGGCGGAAAGGGGAAGTGGTTTTTTTCACCGGTTTGAGACCAAGGACTCCTAGGCGAGTCCTCACCCTTTGTAGTTGGACTTTCCCATGTCCCAAGGTTCTCTAAGTCCTCTCTTCTAACAGTTTATTCTAGCAGAATCGTTTTGTAACTGGGGGAGAGGGTCGTGTTGGTCTTTATGGGCATGTCGTCTGTCATATCTAGGTCTTCTGTTTCGAGTAAAGGAAAGGTCCCTCCTAATGTGACTTCAGCTGTTTTGGAAAATATTTTCTTCAAACACGGAATTACACAAACCAGAATGGCTAATAATATAACTAATACTATACTTAAGGCGGTCCCTATCTGGATCAACCAGCCTTTAATAGAACTTCTCCATCCAAAATAGTCTCCCCAAGGGTCGGTCACTCCTGAATTTTTCTTTAATTCTTCAGACAGTGTAGTAAGTTTCTTTATAGCTAAGGTGACCTTCCCATCCACTCCAGTGTTATCTGGTATATATGTGCAACAAACATCCCCCACCATTTTACAGACTCCATCTTTCTCTGCGAGGATCATATCCAAAGCCATTCTGTTTTGATAAGCCATGATGGAGGTCGGATCTAGTTGTTCTGCCAGTCCCTGTAAGGCGTCACGTGTATAATTAACAAAACGTTGCTGATTATAGTAGATATAATTAATCCAGTCTACATTTTTATTTACAGTAATTATGGGGATAATGGATTCGAACCCCGCCCTGACTTGGTCTCTAGCTTTATATTCGTCAGGGACCCCCCTGGGCACTCCAATAGCATCAATGTAAACATGTGGGTCAAAAGAGCCTTTAGGTGTATTTCTACCAGTACGGTCGTCATCTGCACTCCGTCGAGTCCGTAAGTTGATTTTGATGTGTGCTATAAAGTCATTTTCTTTGACAGTGTGGTCAGCGGGGGCTATGTGTATAGGCATAAGTGCCTTAGCCAAAGTGCATTCTCCCGTCCAATTTCCTTCTACTCGTGATCGAATTTTCATATCCCCACAAATCCAAAACACATCTGCCACGGACTGTACCTGGTTAATTAAGTGATCACGGGTGAGATTGCTATAGGATCCACAGAACCCATCTCGAAATCTACCCATATCTCTCCCTTGACCACTCACATTATAACAGGTATAGTTGCCAGGGTATATAGTAATGCCTTTCCCAGGGGAGAAGGCCTTAGCTACTATCGGGTATCTCATTTTCCATTCTTCACATGCATTACCCTCAGTCATATTTGTAAACAGACTAACAAGACATAATTCAGCTTCGTAATCTAAATTTAGTGGGACAGTTCCTAAATGAGGTCTAGCTCCTGCACATACATAACAGTCTGACCTGTTGGCTTGGTGTACTGTATATTTCATACATTCTAACCACAGGTTGGTGTCTGTATAACCCTGTTCAACTGCATATACATCTTCCATGGTGGGATTAGCTATGGCTACCATACTGTGAAAGGTCTGAATATGTGTAAGCATTCGAAATACTGGTAGAACTTTTGTCATCTGTAATAACCTAAATTTTCCCAACTGTGTACAACCATTGTGTCCACCCTTTATATGTGTACCCAGAAGGTATATACCTTCATCCTGTGGTTGGGGGTGTTCTATGTTGAGAACTAAAGGGTTACACTGGTTATTTGTAGTACATGTTCTAGTGACTGGTGCACGGGAGAGTGTCATCCTGGTAAGTAAAGATCTGCCCTTCTCATCCCGTTTATTTAAGGCTACACTTGGTTTGTATCCCCAATTCTCACCAGTATTCCACCCAACAGCCTTCCATGAGCTACATGTGTCTCCATATCCACCTCCTGTAACACATATGTACTGTTGCCCCTGTCTCAAGTGTGCCTGACATCCCATTTGGGGGACCCGTCCTAGTTGACATTTCACGATATCACAGTAATCAAATGTAAAAGTGACAACTTGTGTCGAACTATTGTACCAAAACGTAACCACATCATTTGTTTTAGTAACAGTGGCCTGAGACCACACAGATTTTGTAAAAAGGATAAGTATAAGCAGGACACTCAGTGCAGCTCTGGTGGATCGACCCTTCTGCAATGCGAGGCGTGGATCCATGTTGTCCTGCCTTCGAGTTTCACGGAGGTGGGAGTCACCAGGATTATCTGGAACGGGCCTTCGTATCTGGGCTCCAGACAATTCTTCCTGACGTGTTTTTTAACCACCACCCACTCTCCTGGTTTCAATGTGTGGGTGGCTAGATCTGTGTCAGGATCTGGAAGAGAAGAGAAAACTGCTGCATGTGTTTTAGTTAACTCTCGACTTAGTTCAATAACAAACTGCACAACTGAGTCATGGTGGTCAGACAAATTTTGAGGGAAATAGGACCCTAATCTGGGGACGGAACCAAAAAGTATTTCAAAGGGGGTTAGGCCATGTTTTGCAACAGGAGTGTTTCTGACATGGTACAGGACTATAGGGAGAAGTTCTGTCCAGGGCAGTGCACTGTCTTGTGAGGCCTTGAGCAGTTTGGTTTTCAGAGTTGAGTTCATCCTTTCCACTTTCCCACTGCTCTGGGGATGATAAGGAGTATGCAGTCCGAGACTTGCTCCAAGCATATTCCACAGTTCTTGGTAAATGTTAGCTGTGAAGGCTGGTCCTTGATCGCTTTCGATGACTTCTGGCATTCCAAACCTGCACACGGTTTCCGTGATGAGCCGTTTAGCTGTGACTCTTGCAGTCATGTTGACTACCGGGTAGGCCTCGGGCCAACTGGAAAAGATGTCGACAACTACCAAGACATACTCGTACTTCCCCACTTTGGGTAGTTGGATGTGGTCCACTTGTATCCTTTGGAATGGATAAAGAGGCTTCGCCAGATGTTTTTGTGGTGTCTTCTCTGTTCGTGCAGGATTACATGTTATGCAAGTCTGGCAGCTTCTGGTGTACGCGGATATTGCTGAGGAAATTCCTGGTGCGTAGTAGAACTTCTGGATGAGTGCCAACATTTGATTCTTCCCTCTGTGCGTACAACCATGGGCCCATGCTACTACTGCAGGGAACATTCTTCTTGGTAGACAGACTCGACCCTCGAGCTTCCAAAGTTTCCAATCCACTTTGGCTCCCATCTTCTTCCATTCTTGTCTTTCATCATATGGAGCATGGATCTGTTCCAATATGAGTTTATCATATGGAGTCCTCCCCACTTCATTGCCTGAGTCTTCTGGCTGTGTAGTCTTCCCCGTCCTGGTTATTACCATAAGTAGAATATCCGCCAATTCTTCCGGTTTCTCTCGTGCTGCCGTCTTCGCTAGTTCATCAGCATAATGATTGCCAAGTGCTTCTGGGCCGTCCAGCCGTCCATGCGCTCTGACCTTCATGACAGCTATTTCTCTGGGCATCTGAACTGCCTGCAACAGTCTCTGGACAAGTACCGCATTCTTCACTGGAGTTCCAGTTGAGTTAATGAGTCCTCTGTGCAACCATAGCAGTCCAAAATCGTGTACAACCCCAAAGGCATACCTGCTGTCAGTATAGATGTTGACTCTTTTCCCTTCTGCCGCTTCACATGCCTTGATGAGAGCTACCAATTCTGCTTCTTGTGCTGACATGTGGGATGGTATGGCTCCCGATGTAATTGGCTGATCCAGAGTGGTCACAGCAAATCCTGTGTAGAACTTGCCGCCATCCCCGTACCGAGAACCATCTGTCCACAAAGTAAGGTCTGCATCTGGCAAAGGTGTTTCAGATACTTGACAAGGTGTAGTAGTTTCCTTTTCCATCTCCTTTAAGCAATCATGGCTGCAAACAGGGACGTCAACCATGTCGCAGGAACTGCAGCGTTCATGGGCTTCATGCTGACATATGGGGTAGTCCCCCCTAGAAAGCGGAAGAAGAGTGGCGGGATTCAAGGTGGTACATCGCTGTAGAGTAACGTTGTCAGGAAGTAGTAGGGAGCACTGAAGACGAAGGTGACGTTGGGCGGACAGGTGTCTTGGTTGAGTCTGGTCAAGAATCGTCTTCAAATCATGGGGTGCTTGAACCACCGTGGGGTGGCCAAGGGTAATGTCGGCCGTTTTGTCAAGAAGAAGATGTGCAGCATGGACCGCACGAAGAGAGGTGGGCGAGGCCCTTGCCACAGGGTCAAGTCTGCAAGAGTAGTATCCAACTGGGCGTTTTCTGGAGCCATGGTCTTGTGTTAACACTCCAGAGGCATGGCCATCGATCTCATGAAGAAAAAGAGTAAATGGCAAAGCATAGTTCGGAAGGCCCAATGCTGGGGCTGTTAAGATGGCGTCTTTGAGTTTCTCGAAAGCCCAATTTCGTTTGTCATAATCCTCAGGAGAGTCGTTGTATGTGATATGATTGGTCTTGACAGCATCGTACAACGGTTGCATGATCCTGGAAGCATCTGGTATCCATTGTCTGCAATAAGTGATGAGGCCTAAGAAGGCTTGCAGTTGTTTGATATTCTTGGGAAAAGATAAAGCATCAATGGCCTCTTTCCTGTCCTCCGTAAGATGCTTACAGCCTGGTGAAATACAATGACCGAGGAATACGACTTTGGGTTGGCACCACTGAACCTTTGCCTTAGAGACCTTACAATTTTGGGCTGCAAGGAACTGGAGCAAAGATACGGAAAAGTCGTAGCAGTCTTGTTGACTCCCAGCACAGAGGAGTAGATCGTCCACATACTGTAAAAGAGCCACTTCTGGATGTTCTTGCTGCCATGGTGAGAGAATGATAGACATTGCTTGAGTGAACTGATTGGGACTGTTTTGTGCTCCTTGTGGCATGACTGTCCATGTATACTGGCCTCTTTGGAAGGTGAAAGCGAACAGATATCGACAGTCCGGATGTAGAGGTACACTGAAGAAAGCGTTGGCGAGATCAATGACAGTGAAAACGGTCGCTGAGGGTGGGATCTGTCCAAGAAGAGTATGTGGATTAGGTACCACTGGGGTTTCCAACAGAGTAGCAGCATTGACGGCCCTCAAATCTTGCACTAACCGAAACTTAGGAGCTTCTCCTTTAGACGTCTTCTTTTTGACAGGAAACAACGGCGTATTGCATGGCGAAACACAGCGAATGAGGGCCCCGTTTTCAAGGAGAGCTGATATTTGCAGTTTGAGTGATTCTTCCTGGATGGATTTCAGAGGATATTGCGGCACTCGAGGTAGCTGGGCCCCAGGTTTAAGACGCACCATAACGGGAGGTACTTGCAGACGGCCAACATCTTCGGGACCCGTTGACCATAGAGACTGTGGTATAAGAGCTATAACACTGTCAGGTATTCCATACAAGGGATCGTCTCGATACAAGAGCATCATAGGCAATGCTGAAACAATACACACGTCTTCAATTCCCTCCGGTGTATTGGGATTGTAGAAAGTTACCGTCATGCCATCGGAGTCGAAATTGATGTTGGCTCGGAAACGGTGTAAGAGGTCGGCACCCAGAAGATTAATGGGACAGGTAGGCGACACCAGGAGTCTGGTCAAAACTTCAGGGAAAGGACCGATTGGGACCGGCACCGTAAGTTGGTTTTTAGTTGGTGTGCCATCTACACCAACACAAGTAAAAGTGTCTGAAGTAAGAGGAACTGACAATGGTAAGTCTTGCTGTCTAATAACAGTTTTGGCCGCACCTGTGTCCACCATGAATTTGATTGGGTTCTCATCTACCAGTAGGGTGACTGCGGAGCAAGGAGAAAAGGCACTTGTGGTAGAAGCCATGGTAGGTTCAGGCATGCCTGACCATCATTGTGGCTGTTGTTGGGCCTGAGCTCGATCACCTTGTTCAAGTGGTGGATATTGTCTTCTTGGTTGCCGATTATCGACATTCCGAGGATAGCACCTATTGGACGGCGTTCGACAATCACGTTGGATATGTCCATCCCTTCCGCATCGGAAACAAGGGCCTCGGAATCCTCTCCGATCAGGGTAGTTTTGAAATTGTATTGAATGTTCGGCCGTAGTCGGATGGATGGCGGGAGGGTACACTTGCGTAGGAAATGGTGATACATTAGACATAACGTATTGAGGGTTCTCAGAGTCCTCTTCCGCCAGGACAACCATCGCCTTCTTGGAGGGTTTCATATTCTTCTGGAAGCTTTTTGCAATAATAATAGCATCTGTCATGGTAGCATTTTCAATTTCCGGGCGAGTCTTCATTATATTGTTCCTAAGCTCCTCCCTCAGACCAGCGACAAAGGCTTGTGACAAAAGCTGAGCCTGTGGTTTAATCTGTTGTGAGAATCCGAGGTCTGCGAACATCTGGGTGAGTCTGGAAGCGTATTTTTCAACTGATTCTGCTTGATCTTGAGTCACATCCTTAAGGCTGGTAGCTTGATCAGATAAACGATCTTGTGCCCAGGATTTCAACTGTTCACAAAAAGTGACACCGGATTGCCAGGTTTCTTCAGAAGACAGGCGAGAATCATTCAGGGCCCCTTCCATGACTGGCCAATAAGAGTCTCCTGCTTTAATTTGGGCCAATGACATTAAATCTTGCCATGTAGCTGCGTACATCTTCTGGATCTGTACGATACGGCGGTAAAATGGCATAGGTTGGGCCTCTGGGTCTGGCAGTGTGGAGACTAAGGTAGCTGCCTGTCCAGGAGTAAACTTTATGTACATCAAGGGTTCTGAGTCGTCCTTATCAAGTACGGCTTTCTGTGTCCGGACTGGTACTTGATCATCACTTGCATCTTCAACCATAATAGGTAGTTTCCTGGAGATGATAGTGGGTTTGGATGGGCGAACATATCCTTGGAGGGCATCCTGGAGTGCCTTAACAGTCGCTTCCAAACTTCCGACTAGACGAATTTCTTGCAAATTCAACATCTGGCCATGGATTAGGGGCATTATGGTTTTAACAATCTCGTTTGCACAAGCTCGGATAGGGAATCCGAAAATTCCAGCCGAAATGGCGGGCAAGGCTATTGACCGTAAAGGCATCTGGGCCTGAGAGGCCTGGGAAGCGTGTAGGATGGCTGCTTCGACTGCCTCTCGGAGGATCCGGCAACTGGTGTCATGTTGATTGGAATCATAAAGTGGGCCAACTGCATGAATGACTATATTGCAGGGCAGGTTGCCTGGGCCTGTAATAGCAATACGTCCTGGCTGGACAGGGCCTTGTGTACGTACTAGGGCTTCTGAGTCACGTTGAATAGATTCGCCTCCAGCCTTGACTATGCGAGCACCTAGGCCACCACTGTGGCGCAGGTGGCCGTTGGCAGGATTAACCACGGCTCCTACAAACATGGTAGTGATGTCTCCTTTTCCAACTGAGAGGAGGAGTGTGCCATTGGCACAGGCAAAATAACGCTGAAAGACAGGGTCCCACTCCTCGGATATGGTAGAAAATGAATCCTGTGATCCTCCATCCGTATGGGGGTTATCATAAGCCACACCGTCCTGTGCATAAGTAACACCCTCCTGTCCGGGTGGATCCAGATCAATAAGCTCATGTGACAGTGCAGAACGGGTAGTATGTGGTAGGGGCCTATGAGGTTGCAAAACTGGAGGTGCCACTGAGGATGCTGAAAGATTGGGACAAAGCAAACCGGGTTCAGGCACCGGGCTATAATAGGTGCCGGCTGGGGTGATGACTGGACAAAGCAATTGTGGTTTATGAGGTGTAGCAAGATGGCCATCACAGGAAATTCCAGGCATCTGACTTCCGGGAGTATTGCCATGTTGGGACACTATGGGTGTACTGGGAGGGGCAGAAGCTACGGGCGGTGCCAGGGGCGTTACTCTCAAGGGCTCTAAACTAGTTTGCATTACAGCATGCAAAGGAGGGGTTTGGTTAATACCAGATACAGCAGCTCCTAGAGAAGGAGAACGATGGGTCACAGTTGAAGGAAGACATTTAGTGACGTCAGAAACAGCAACAGGCAAAGGGGGGTAAAGGGGGGGACTGTAAGCTATAGCAGGCAGTGAATGAGGTCTTTGTCCTCCACAATTATAACAAACACCACAATAATCAGGATTTTGGCAATCACAAACAGGGCATATCCATCCACCTGGACCAACGGCCGAATCGGCCGCGGAGCTATTGTAAGACGGCGGCAATGAAGTTTGTGAATCTATCACTTGAACCTTTGATTTTTCGATTAAAACATAACCATACAGTTTAACATCTCCTTGGTCCACTTCAATCTCCTGCCAGCCCTCTTTCTGTAACACCGCAGCTGTCCGAAACCAAGCCCTTGCTGTATCTAACAGATTATTATCTTCAAGTATCCCCTTATTGGCAGTCAATATAGACTTCCATACACTGGGCTGCAGCCTGCCACCTGGTGGTAATCCAACAATTTTACACAATTTCTTACAATTTTTCGTATATTTTTTCCCTTCTCGTTTTCCAACTAGAATACTAGCACTCTCGGCATCCTCCGGAAGAACCGTTTTCCTTCTGAACAAAGTATACATAGTGCTTAATTGGATCGGCCGTTCCAACGGAGTCCTTTCTCGCCTCGTCCGCGTTTGTAACACGCTGACAGTGACACGCGTCTAATACGCAGGAGAATCCGCTAACTCCAGCACCCTTACCTTAACTAAAGTGAGTTCCTTTCCCGCCTCGTCTGCCACGCAGACAGTGACATGCGCCTGAACCGCAAGGGAATACGCTAAATCCACTTTAAGTTAACAGAACCCTTCCCGCCTCGTTTATTATCTATCCAATATTCAATATTCAATATTTAATATCTAATATCTAACAAACAGTGGCTGTGTTATCCGCAACACAGGGGAATCGCTAGTTCTCATACTTATGTTCAAAAAGAAAATAACTCAACTGAAAACACCAAAAAATGCATAAACCCGTCAGGTTCTGTTCCAAAAACAAACCAACGATTACAAAATGCTGAAAAACGCATAAACTAGTTAATTTCTCTCAAATCCAAACCAAGATAACACTTGTTTTTCTTTCAAATCATTACAACTCTGTTTGCTTTACGATACAAAGGCTGCAGCCATCCCCTGTATGTTAGCCCACTGACCCCTCCTCTCTCCTTACTCCAAAGAGCTGCGCTGTTTTAACCCCCGGTGTCTGCCTCTTCCCTCTTCCACCCCCCTTCTCCTCCACAGAACAAAGACAGCGGCTGCGTCTGTGTAGGCACTATCAACCCCCCTGCTTTCTAACACACACAACCTTTCCTCTTAGTGGAGAAATGCAGGCAGTGGGTGATTAACTTCCCCCCCTGCTTTCTTTGTCTAAGAGACTGCAGACACAGCACGTAATACAACTCCCGCTCTCAGTCCGTGACTACCCCCCTTCTTCCTTTGTTCACAGCGAAGAAGAAAAAAAAACTACAGGCAATTAACTCTTTGAAAACTAGATCAGAGCGTAGAATCTACAAGCTATCTATGAAGCTAAAAACTCCGTTCACAATTAGCAATATAAAAACAAACGATCAGATCGTATGACCCACGGACCCTATGACGCTATGGGGTCTGGGTCCGTCCCTTCGTTCTTAAACTACCGGCGAAAGATTCAAGCCCGCTAAGGGTCAATAGCGTCAACCCCTTCCTCAGTTCAGGGATCATACCTCTCGCCACAAGTCTCCGAAATCGCTGGCAGTACTCATATACATTATATATGACACTTACCTGCGATTTTGAGTGATCAGCTCCTGTTTCGGCGGCCTGTGGGTACTAGGAAACGATCCCTCGGATCCGAGATAGAAGTTCGGCCAATCTTTCTTACGGTTTCTCAGCAGTGCCTCCACTGTTAAGGTTGTTTGTGGGATACAAGTGATCCCTCGATCTGATCGTTGTTCCAAATTAAAATGTCGTTTGTGCACGGCGAAAAAGAATGATAATTGAATCAATTATAACTCTTCCTCTCACGACCAAAGCTGAGGCAAGACTGAAAATCTTTATTCTCGGACAATTAGACCACGAAGTGAAAGGGGTGTAAACAAAAGTTTTAGTCCAATCAAGTATCGTAGGTCAGGGCTTCATGACGTAGAGAGATCTGCATATCCCCCTTGGATTGGTCAGTCCAGGCTCCAGGAATTTCTTTTGTCCATCTGTCTTGGGTGTAGAACAGGAAATGGTGGCCATCTTCAAACTATATATATATATATATATCCTAGTATATACTGAGTCTAAGGAAAATACACTGAATATGCAATATACTTGTATAAACGTATTAGTAAAAGAATAAAAGAGAACAAAGACATGCATAGATATGTGTGTTAGTTTACATCTTACTAAACTATATACCTGAGTCTATGAAATGGCTGAACTAAGTATTTTTGTATACTCAGTTCTCATCCCCAACATAGTTACGGACTCAAAACCAAGAAGGAGGTGAATACTGCACGGGAGGGCAGATTGTGCAATACCCTGTGACGACCTGATAGTCCAGGGGTGTCACACTTCTGTGGCTAATTTAGCTTAATCTATGATCGGTGTCTGTGACTCCATATTTCTCTTTTCTATTTCTGTACTTCATGCTAAGCTTTGGGAATCTTTGTCCTGGAATACCAGCAGGTTTTCTACAGCCAAAGCTGGAGATGAACTTTTCTGTGGTGGCACAGTTCGAGGTCGAGTATCTGATACTTTGGAGCCGCTTTGTAGCAAGTAGTGTTCCATATATAAGTAAAGCAGTCTATGTTGTGGAGATTGTTGCTAAGGCACAGTTTTTTATTAGGAGAGATATGGTGTTGTTGGCAGGTGGGATTCATGGGAGCATGGAAGGTTCTAGAACTTCAAAGTCGGCACTAGAACCGGGGGCCCAAATTACAGCAGATCATTTATTCATTTTGCTGCCTCGCTACTTTATTGGTTGGTATCATCTGGCCTCTGTTCTTTTAGCATGAATTCTACTCCTCCTACAGGCATGTAAACAGACAGTATAACTGCAGAAAGGTTAATGCTCAGAAGGGGGAGAAGCCACTTGTTATATATGTTATACTTGGCCAGTACACTGGTGGGGTCCATTCTCTTCAGGTGTACTTGAACTTTCAGTGCCTGGTGTGGTTTGAGCTATCCTGCTCCTTTGCTTTCAGTATACTGCGTGTGCTATTGGGGGGGCACTGGTATCAGGCAGGCTGTACTGAGGCATACAGCACTGAGAAAGACGGCTGCTAGGGAGGACTAACTGGCTTATTGTCACTTCAGGAGTCTCTGCCGCCTCTGAAACGGTGGCCTCTGCACTCATTCACCACGGCTCTTCCACTCTCTGCCAGCTCCTCTTGCCATTATGATTGTCCCACACATGCCGCACCACAGGAAGGGCCTCGGTGCTTCCACTATACGTGTCTACCCTGGAGTGCTCTGGCACCTCTGACACCTGTAACAGCTGTGCCATCGCTGATCTCCTGGCCATCCACCTTTGTTGCCCCGCTGGGGAGTCAACAGTTATGCCTCCTCACCACCTCCACTAGCTCCCACCACTTCGGCCCTTTCACCCGGCCTCCCCGGACCTATGGCATTTTGCAATGGGGTTCTGCACCAGTGTTTTTGTTGCTTCTTGGATAAAGAATGTACAAATCCGGAAAATATTTTTGAATTTTAGTTGGGAGTTGGTAAGGAGGACTTGGATATGTGGCTTGAATGATAGAGCAGAGTTGAGAATTACCCCCGAAACAACAAGCATCCGGGACTAGGGAGAGTGAGCAGCCATCAATATTAAATCTCAATTGCTAAGCGTTTGCCCATTCAGACATCTTATCCAAGCTGTTATGTGGTAAAGTATGAATTGATGAGATGCCTTTGCAAAGTCTAGATAAATCACATCAGCTGCATTACAAATATCCAGATTTGCACTTACTTCCTCATAGAAACCCTAACATGTCTTTTGTGAATCCATGCTGGTTGTCAGATATATTATTCTCTGCAATATATTTTTGCATTTCATCTCTTATAATGCCCTCACAAACTATGCACACCACTGATGTCAGACTTACCGGATGATAGTTGTGTGGATCCACCTTCTTATCTTTCTTCTCAGTACCACATCAGCAATCCTCCAATCCTGAGGCATCAACCCTGTTACAAGAGAATCTAAGACGATAAGATGCAGTGGTCTGTCAATAACTGAGCTCAATTCCCTCAATATCTGTGGATGAATGCCATCTGACTTGGGGGATTTGTCAATGTTTAATTTACTCAGACGCAGGCTTACTTCTTGTGTTAAATTAACGAATTTTGATTTTTGCCTTGTTGAATGATTCCTAGAACAGTCAGTTCCTTGGTGAACACAGATGAAAGTGTTTAAAATCTCAGCCTTTTCTTTGTCCTCTATATTTATTCTGTTATCTTTTAAGGGGCAAATACCATCCTTTGTTTTCTTTTTGGCATTGGTGTATTTATAAAAAAAAATTGGGATTTATATATGTGTAGATGGCGATTTGTGTGTCAGTAGCTAAATTTGCTAGCTTAATTTCTTTTTTACATTTTCTAAATCATTATACTCTTGAAATGTTATTTCTCTATTCTCAGCCTTCAAGATTTTGAATGCCCTTTTGTTTTTGTCTTATCATATGTTGTACAGTCTTAGAGGTACTTCTCACATAGCGAGATCGCTAGCGAGATCGCTGCTGAGTCACAGGTTTTGTGACGTACCAGTGACCTCATCAGTGATCTCGCTGTGTGTGAAACTAAGCAGCGACCTGGCCCCTGCTGTGAAATCGCTGATCGTTACACACAGTGCTGGTTCATTTTTTGCTCGTTGCTCTCCCGCTGTGAAGCACACATTGCTGTATTTGACATCGAGAGAGCAACGATCTGAATGTGCAGGGAGCCGGCGTCTGGAAGCTGCGTACGCTGGTAACCAAGGTACACATCGGGTAACTAAGCGAAGCGAAGCACTTTGCTTGGTTACCCGATATTTACCTTGGTTACTAGCGTACGCCGCTCTCAAGCTGCCAGTGCTGGCTCCCTGCACACGTAGCCAGAGTACACATCGGGTAACTAAGCAAAGCGCTTTGCTTAGTAACCCGATGTGTACTCTGGCTACGAGCACAGGGAGCGGTGTGCGTTGGGAACCAGGGTAAATATTGGGTAACCAAGCAAAGCATTTTGCTTAGTTACCCGGTATTTACCTTGGTTACCAAGCGCAGCATAGTTTCCACGAGTCGCTGGTGGCTAGTCACTCGTCGCTGGTGAGATCTGCCTGATTGACAGCTCACCATTGACCATGTAGCGACGCACCAGCGATCCTGACCAGGTCATATCGTGGTCAGAATCGCTGGTACGTTGTTTAGTAAGACGGTACCCTTAGTTATCCAGTGTTTTGTTTTTTTTATTCCTGAACATTTTATTATCAGTTGGTATAAGTTTTCCACAGAATTCTAGTAGTATATACTTAATCTTGTCCCATTTATGTTCAGTATCCCCAATTACCATGAAATCGTCCCAATCTACACAATTAAACTTTTCTTAATTTGTTGAAATCAGCTTTCCTAAAGTTACAGGTTGTTACATTCGCCCTTTGAAATGTTCTATTGAATATTAAATTGAAACATACCACATTATGATTGTTGATGCCCAAGTGCTCCCAGACCTTTAGGCTAAGGCCACACGAGCATTTAGCATCTGTTGCAAGAGCATCGGTTGTGTTATGCTAATGACCCCCGCCTCCGACTCTGCTGTGAGTGTAAGCAGTGTGTCTTGCCACTGTGATGCAATCCTGCGATCAGATCACAGCTGCGGAGGAAAGGAAGGGATTAATCTCCCCATCTCCTCCATTATCAGTTGATGCGATTATCATACTACACTCCGGTGTCATGCGAGTACAATACGATGTTTCTCTCGCACCCATAGACTTGTGTGGGTGCGAGTGAAAAACAGATTTGATTTCCCCAGCAGCATGCAGCAATTGTTTTTTTGGACCGATTAGAGGTGAGAAAAAAAATCACAGATGGGAATGGCCCCATAGAATAACTTGGGTCCAAGTGGAATGCGATTTTTTTTTATCGCATTCCGCTCAGTCCATTTTACTTGCCGTGTGTCCTGAGCCCTTAGATCTGAAATTGTAACCAAACTATTTGACAGGACCAGATCTAGCAAATTATCTCCCCTGGTTGGTTCATCTAGGAACTGAGAGGAGAAATTGTCTCGAATTGTAGATAAGAACTTGCAGCTTTTAGCACAACCAGAAGATTCTATGTCCCATTAAATGTCTGGATAGCTGAAATTCCCCATAAGGACTCTATTATTATTATTATTATTATTTGCTATTATTTAATTTGTTGCAGCATTTCACTCTCTACCTGTTCAGGTATGTTAGAAGGCTTATAGCAAACTCCAATTAGCAGCTTTCCATTATTGCCCTTCGTGTGAACATTTGCCCATATGGACTCTACATTGTCCCAGCTCCCTCCAATGTCATCTTTGAGCACAGGTCTTAAGTTAGATATAACAAATATACTAATCACTGAAAAAATACACGTTTAAAACATACGTTTCAAAATATTTTCTAAAAGAGAGGACTAAAAAAATGAGTCCAATTATGACAAAAACACAAAAGAAAACATATACTGTAAGTGTAATGATCAAAAGGGGAGAAAAACAGGGAAAATTGCCTAGATATGGCCCTGATCTTTACCTAATATCTCCTTCCTACCAACGGAAATTTTATGCACCCTAGGGTTCAAGTGTTCCATGATGGCTTGCCCTATTACGCCCCTCTGTCCCCCTATCAAACTTTTTAGAGTGCAGTGTTTATTAAAAAATCTTATTAGGTTGTCCCTTTCACTGTCAGGATGAAGGTCTATCCCCCATCCAGGGTGTACCTCAAAGGGTATCTAAATAACCTACTTGATTAGTACAACAACCTGTTTATAGACACAATAACCCGCTACATACTATGTACCATAAATTATTCTGAAGCATTAGTTTATTGAAGCGAGTCAAAGCGCTAGCCAAAGTGCAAAACGGCTGTCGTCCATCTGCCGCCCCTGCACCCCCCTCTCTCCCCGATTATGATCATGTCTGCATTTGCAGAATAAAGATTGCCTTTCACCAGAGTGAGTTGCCGCTTTCTTCTTACACTTGGATCATCCTGAACTTGACCACGCTGCTAGCAGAGCACCACCTAGAGTGGCTATACAGAGTCCTGGAACAGCTGAACGCTTGATTCTGTGAGTATGGCACCATCACACAGCCTTGTGCTGCAGTGCCCAACATCCTAAATGTTTTTTTGTGAACACCTCCAGGCTATGTAAGGGCTATTTGACTAAGAAGGAGAGTGATGGGGTGCTACACCAGATGACCTGGCCTCCACAGTCACCAGACCTGAACCCAATCTAGATGATTTGGAGTGAGCTGGACCGCAGAGTGAAGGCAAAATGGCCAGCAAGTGCTAAGCATCTCTGGGAACTCCTTCAAGACTGTTGGATGATCATTTCCGGTGACTACCTCTTGAAGCTCATCAAGAGAATGCCAAGAGTGTGCAAAGCAGTAATCAAAGAAAAAGGTGGCTACTTTGAAGAATCTAGAATATAAGTGTCATAGTTCACCTCCCCGTCCACATGGCTAGGAGGCGGTGCCTTTTCCCGAGCCTCACTTCCGGAGCCTGGATGCCTTAAAAGCTGACATTTCCAGTGAACCAGCATCGGCTATAAGCTTAGCACTGCTTTGCCTGTGATTGCTGGTCCTGTGAGCGATATCCTGATCTGTCTGTTCCTGTGCCCCCGTGCCCTTGTCTGTGTTCTGTCCCCTGGTCATCCCTCCAGTCCTCTGTCCCCTCTCCTACCTCCCCACTCGGTTGCTTCCTCTGGTACTGACCTCGGCCTGACTTTGACTCTGCTTCTGCTCGTTCCTCTGGTCCTGCTTCTGCCCGTACTGTGTTTGACCCAGTCTGCCTGACTATTCCTCGCACGCCCTGCAGCTCTGCTTCTCAGCTGTGCTGTGAGGCAGTGTACGAGAACATTGTGTATTTACTTCCTGGTTCTCGTTGCTCTGTGTAGTGTCTTCTGCTGCAGAGCTCCGGCTCCCCCTGGTGGAAGTTTGACAGTAAGACATATTTTCAGTTGTTTTACACGTTTTTGTTAAGTATTTCATTCCACATGTGTTAATTCATAGTTTTGATGCCTTCAATGTGAATCTACACTACAAGTCATGAAATAAAGAAAACTCTTTGAATGAGAAGGTGTATCCAAACTTTTGGTCTGTTATATATATATAGTATATATATATATATACAGTGCATAGATATATATATATATACAGTGTATATATATATATATATATATATATATATATTTTATATATGTTAATAATTTACCTCTATTTCAATATCACGATTGATTATGTCCATAGCACAACAGCATTAATGGCACAGATTAGTTTTTTAAATGAGTCGCCCAGAAAAACATCATTCCTTCACAGTCATGGATAAATTAGAGCCCTCTAGAACGAGGTGGTAAAAAATCAGTCACTGCATTTCACTATGTACCATCATCTATCAATACAACACAGCATCGCTACTTAATACATCAACCTTTTTGTGGCTTTAAAAATTAAGGTCCTTCATAGATAAGATAAATATAACTCACAACACAAATAGCATCTGCACCACTTCTCGATGTGAGGTCTGATAAATATTGAACAGGTTATCTCCAGAGTGGATGTTTAGGTGAGGTCAATGGAACCCTCTCCCTCAGATGTAGCCGAGCAGGCTGCATTCCAAATGCCTGTGATCCATCTATCACATCATACACTGCGAGGTTACGCAGCTTTCCATGCAGTAAGATATAAACTGCCCCTAGCTGGTTGGCACCCACTGAATATGCACAATCTAGTGGAGTGACAGGTCTGACGTCAGGGCTTGATGCACTCCTCCTTGCTTGCCACAAACCACTCCTCGGCCATCAATCACGGTTCTGAACAAGCCCATCACGGGTGTATACATCTACAGTAGGGGTCTCAAACTCGGCTGGGTACAAAGGCAACACATAGAAAAAAAATAATTTGGGGGGGGGCCGCATTCTTTGCTGGACAAAGTGACATTTTTATTGGTACAATTTTTTTAAATACACTTTTAGAGCACTGTTTTTGAACATTTTCTGCTTGTTTATCATAATAAACATGCACTTTTTTTCTTTAAGTATATACAGTATGTATATATATATATATATATATATATATATATATATATATATATATATATATATATATATATAAACATTTTTAATGGTGAAAAAAAATCATGCTTTATTTTGATTTTTTATTTACATTTTATCCTCTTTTTGTAAGTAATATTGAATTACAATTAGTACTTTATAGCAATTTTGGCCAACATCTTGTAGAGTAATGTTCCCATGCCGGTCCTCATCTTTTAATAATGTTCCCCCATCCTGTTCCCCTTCTTGTAGTAATGTGCCCATCCTGTTCCCCTTCTTGTAGTAATGTGCCCATCCTTGTCCCCATCCTAATAATGTACCCATCATTGTCTCATCCTAGTAATGTGCCCATCATTGTCCCCATCCTAGTAATGGGCCCATCATTGTCCCTATCCTAGTAATGGGCCCATCATTGTCCTCATCCTAGTAATGTGTCCATCCTTGTCCCCATCATAGTAATGTGCCCATCATTTTCTCCATTCTAGTAATGTGCCCAGCATTGTCCCCATCCTAGTAATGTGCCCAGCATTGTCCCCTTTTACTAATTTGCCCATGCTGGTCCTCTTCATGTAGCAATGCCCCCTTTACTGTTCCATCCTGTAGTAATGTCCCCTATTGTGCCATTCTACACACACACACACACACACACACACACACACACACACACACGTTGCCACCTGTCCTCTGTTCCCACAGTTTTCTCTAAGTCACTTCTTGCGGCCGCAGGCCCGTGGCCCCCTTGATGATCACAGCCGGTGCAGGGGCCTGCTGTCATAAGCACTTTATTTCAAATGAATGATTTCCGGTTCTGTGCAGAATCAAGCTCTCTGATAAGCTATTATTATGGCAGATACTGGCCAATCAGTGTCAAGCAGGTGATTTCATAAGCGTTACCTGCTGGCCTTTAATTGGCACACACCTACTATTGGAATAGCTGTTCAGAGAGCTTGACTCTGCGCAGCGCCGGCAAAACATGCATCCCGAAATAAAGCTCTGGACTGCAGCAGCCATGATCATCAAGGAAGCCACGGGCCTCTGGGCCACAAGAAGCAGCCTGAGGGGCTGCATGCGGCCCACATGTTTGCATACCTCCCAACCATCCCGGATACAGCGGGACTATCACGCTTTGCAGAGTTTGTCCCGTTGCCACGGGCGGGAGGTCTTTATCCCGGCTCCGCCCACCCACTCTCTCCCCGCCTCGCTGCTTTTCCCTCCTACCTGTAATACTATTGTATGAACTGAGGATTTCGATTGCGTTAGGGCAATGACAACCAGAGACGGGTTCTTGGTGCAAAGACGTCTTATACTATGTAACCACAATATGTACACAGAGCAGAATATACACAGTAGAACATAAACAGTAAATACCTGCCGGGTTCGGAGCAAAGGGGGAATTCCCGGGACCGCGCACCGGACTCCCCCAGGGAGACCACCAGGAGCGAACCCCTATACAGGGGCTGTCTGGCAATCACCCCAGAAGGCCTAAATGCGCAGCAGCCCGGACACGAAAGGGCAACAGGTATAGTCCAAAAAATGTCCGTACGTGATGTGAGTCCTAGGGTGGATATGAAACGGAAGGGACCGGGCAGAAGTGCCGACCAGAGACGGCAGACAGAGTCCGAGCACAGCTTGATGAGACAGGTGAAGTCCAGAGCCGGTGTCGGGTGTTTCAACAGGATGCAAACAGCAATCAGGAGATGAAAGCAGCAGGGCAGGAGTACACAGGAAGCAGTTTACTCAGACAACTAGACTAGGCTTAGGGGCGGGCTTTTAAACAGATGAACAGGAAGTAGGGCAACAGAACAGAAAACTCCATGTTAACAAAGGGCAAGATCCTTCAGAAGAAAACTGGAAATCCCGGAACTCTGACACTACCATCCTAACACGTGTCTTGAGCATTACAGAGCAGAACGCGCTACGCTAGTCTCTGTGCAGCTGCTGCTGCTCCTGCTACTAAGGTAATGAATGTCCCCAGCGCTGATTCCCTCCCCCTCCCTCCCCTCCGGTCCGGAGCCTGTGCTCCTCCAGCTGTTTCTCTGATCTATCGTGTGTGCAGTGTTTGCTTCTCAATGCTGCAGGCACACGGTAGATCAGGACATTGGGGAAAAGACAGTGTGTACTTACCACTTGTGTCCTCTCCTGCAGGTGCACAGCACTGGCCGGTAATATGCAAAGATAGAAGCATTGCCAATACTTCTATCAGCTACCGACCACATGATCCCCTGCCTGGCAGAGCTGCTGCATCTTAGGCTAAGTTCACACCACCGGTTTTGCAGAGCCGGCCAATCCGGCTCCAAAACCTATGCAACGGATGCGGCGACAAAACCGCATCCTTTGCATAAGTTTTTTACATGCGGCCCGTCCGTTTTTTGCCGCTTGCGGCAGGCTACTGATCATGCGCAGTGGAAAAAAAAGCATGCGGCGTCCATAGGCATGCATTGCAAATCGCGCCACATCGGCCGGATGCGGCGCAATGCGGTTATTTTTGTTGGACAAAAAAACATGCCAGGCACCGTTCCATCCGGCCGCCGCATCGGCTAAATCTGCCGCATGCGGCAAAAACCGGACCGAACGCAAGCCCATGCGGCACAATACGGCACTAATGTAAGTCTATGCAGGAAAAACCGCAACCAGCGGCAAAAAAAACGGTTGCGTTTTTCCTGCAGAGCGCCATATTGTGCCGCACGGCAAAAAACAGATGTGTGAAAGCAGCCTTAGGCTAAGTTCACACATCAGTTTTTTCCAATCAGGCACAATCCGGTTTGTTAATCACCAAAGTCCAGTATTATTGTGCACACTTCGATCAAGCTTTACAACCACCACTTGGCATCGGAAATAACCGACCAAGAAAAAGTGAATAAACACCAATTATTAACAAATCTTAAATATTTTATTTTTCATTTTTAGTAAATGTATTCAAGTAAATATATAAACAAGAGAGCCACCTGGGGGGCACATGGTTCCAGAATTATCAAAATATAACATCTCGTCCATTATTTAACATCATAAGGAATGATCATGTATCATATCAATGGGGCATAATATCTGATATCACATATCAATAGATTTCTCACTAGAAGATCGTGAGGAGACCATGAGGTATTGGAACGTGGCATGAATCACCACCATCAATTCAACCAGTCATATCATATAGCGTATACAATAATCGCACTATATTTAAGGGTTAAATCCAATGGTATATCCCTGTCATCGCTCCAATACCTTTTGATTGTAATGCTCACTAAAACTAAAACTCCATTGGGGAGAAGTGATAACATATACATAATAGTGTACTATATGACTGATTTACAAACATCTCTCATTTCATTTTCAAGCGCCACAGATAGGTATAAATACAAGTCAATTGTCAGAAACCATGTATATTAGGGCATCACTTATCACCACGTAATAATCAGCTCAGTGAAACCTATATATGGTGGTGCACTAAGTGACTGATTGGCACATATCACCCATTTTGTTTCCCAACTCCACAGGTAGGTACATATAAATGCTAATTTATCCATTATTGTAAGTACTTTTGTCCTCATGGGATATGTTAATTATGGCATTCTTGTATTATAATGAGACCGTATCTTCATAGCCAATCGGGCGGCTGTATGGGTCTATGACTCACCGAATTGATTACCATAAGTGATGCTTTAGTGTACATAGTTTACGATAACAGTGATTGATTTGCATTTATATGTACCTACCCCTGTGGAGTTGGGAAACAAAATGGGTGATATGTGCCAATCAGTCACTTAGTGCACCACCATATATAGGTTTCACTGAGCTGATTACTACGTGGTGATAAGTGATGCCCTAATATACATGGTTTCTGACAATTGACTTGTATTGATACCTATCTGTGGCGCTTGAAAATGAAATGAGAGATGTTAGTAAATCAGTCATATAGTACACTATTATGTATATGTTATCACTTCTCCCCAATGGAGTTTTAGTTCGGTGAGCATTACAATCAAAAGGTATTGGAGCGATGACAGGGATATACCATTGGATTTAACCCTTAAATATAGTGCAATTATTGTATACGTTATATGATATGACTGGTTGAATTGATGGTGGTGATTCATGCCACGTTCCAATACCTCACGATCTTCTAGTGAGAAATCTATTGATATGTGATATCAGATATTATGCCCCATTGATATGATACATGATCATTCCTTATGATGTTAAATAATGGACGAGATGTTATATTTTGATAATTCTGGAACCATGTGCCCCCCAGGTGGCTCTCTTGTTTATATATTTACTTGAATACATTTACTAAAAATGAAAAATAAAATATTTAAGATTTGTTAATAATTGGTGTTTATTCACTTTTTCTTGGTCGGTTATTTCCGATGCCAAGTGGTGGTTTTACAATCCGGTTTGTGCCTGATGCAACGGATCTGTCTCAGATTGTGAAAAAACTGATGCGACGGATCCGTTTTTTGTTTTTTTTTGTTTTTTTGTTATGCTAAGAGAGAGACAGAGACCCCACCATCACTGCACAAACACCGGCACTACCTAACACGCATCATCACCGCACACGCCAGCACTACCCAGCACGCATCATCACCGCAAAGGCAGGCACTACCTCACACGCATCATCACCGCACACGCCAGCACTACCCAGCACGCATCATCACCGCACAGGCAGGCACTACCTCACACGCATCATCACCGCACACCCCTGCAATACCGCACGCATTATCACCGCACATGCCGGCACTACCCTGCACGCATCTTTACCGCACACAACCCGGCATTACCTCAGTGACGTTTCCGCTGACAGCGCGACTCCCTTCAGTTGCTGTGTGGAGCTGATAGAGAGAGGCGGTGTTCTACTGCCGTTCCTGTCAGCTTCATGTAGTAGAGCTGAGAGCGTCGTGGGACCTCTGTGGATTATGTCGGACCTGGAGGGGTATTTGGGGATTTTAATAAAATGGTGAAAAAGGGTGTTTTTTTGTCTTTTATTCCAAATAAAGGATTTTTTTGGGTGTATGTGTTTATTTACTTTCACTTACAGGTTAATCATTGGGGGTGTCTCATAGACGCCTGCCATGATTAACCCCTTATTACCCTGATTGCCACCGCACCAGGGCAATTCAGGAAGAGTCGGGTAGAGTCCCTGGACTGTCGCATCTAATGGATGCGGCAATTCCGGGCGGCTGCTGGCTGATATTTTTAGGCTGGGGGGCTCCCCATAACGTAGAGCTCCCCATCCTGAGAATACCAGCCTTCAGCTGTGTGGCTTTATCTTGGTTGGTATCAAAATTGGGGGGGAACCGCACGCCGTTTTTCTTTTAATTATTTATTTATTTTACTGCACAATATAGACCCGCCCACCGGCTGCTGTGATTGGTTGCAGTGAGGCAGCTGTCACTCAGCGTGGGGGCGTGTCTGCCTGCAACTAATCATAGGCGCCGGTGTGCGAGGAAAGCAGGGAATACGAGATTGAATAATGAGCGGCCGGCATTTTCAAATAAGGAGAAGCCGCCGGAGCAGTGTGACAGCCGTGCAGCCCTGCGCCGGTGATCGGTGAGTGGGTGAGAGTGAGTGAATGAGTCAGTGAGTCAGTCAGTGAGTGAGAGAGTTTGAGAGTGAGTGATTGATTGATTTTCTGACAAGCAATGAATTTATATCACTTCTGGGCATGCTCAGAAGTAAAAACCGGATACAGTACATGCTTTCGGTGTTTGAAGCATGATACCGAATCCGGCTCGCATAGACTTTCATTATGCACCATGCCGCACAGCGCCGCACCCGGAGCTATGCATTTTTTTGCCGCTGGCAAAAAACATTCCTCTCTGCATCCTGTGCGGCCGCCGGAGTGACGTTTTTTGCCACATCAGGCAAAAACCGGATCAAACGCAAGTACATGCGGCACAATCCGGCGCTAATAAAATTCTGATGAAAAAACACACCCGGCGGCAAAAAACCCCCCAGCTGCATTTTTCCCGCAAGGCGCCGGATTGTGCCGCACAGCAAAAACCTGATGTGTGAAGATACCCTTAGCTGCACACCCTGTTCAGCTCTCCTGGGTCCTAGCTGCCTGCATACCCTGTTCAGCTCTCCTCCTGGGTCCTAGCTGCCTGCACACCCTGTTCAGCTCTCCTCCTGGGTCCTAGCTGCCAGAACACCCTGTTCAGCTCTCCTCCCGGGTCCTAGCTGCCTGCACACCCTGTTCAGCCCTCCTCCTGGGTCCTAGCTGCCTGCACACCCTGTTCAGCTCTCCTCCTGGGTCCTAGCTGCCTGCACACCCTGTTCAGCTCTTCTCCTGGGTCCTAGCTGCCTGCACACCCTTTTCAGCTCTCCTCCTGGGTCCTAGCTGCCTGCACACCCTGTTCAGCTCTTCTCCTGGGTCCTAGCTGCCTGCACACCCTGTTCAGCTCTTCTCCTGGGTCGTAGCTGCCTGCACACCCTGTTCAGCTCTCCTCCTGGGTCCTAGCTCCCTGCACTCCCTGTTCAGCCCTCCTCCTGGGTCCTAGCTGCCTGCACACCCTGTTCAGCTCTCCTCCTGGGTCCTAGCTGCCTGCACACCCTGTTCAGCTCTCCTCCTGGGTCCTAGCTGCCTGCACACCCTGTTCAGTCCTCCTCCTGGGTCCTAGCTGCCTGCACACCCTGTTCAGCTCTCCTCCTGGGTCCTAGCTGCCTGCACACCCTGTTCAGCTCTTCTCCTGGGTCCTAGCTGCCTGCACACCCTGTTCAGCTCTTCTCCTGGGTCCTAGCTGCCTGCACACCCTTTTCAGCTCTCCTCCTGGGTCCTAGCTGCCTGCACACCCTGTTCAGCTCTCCTCCTGGGTCCTAGCTGCCTGCACACCCTGTTCAGCTCTCCTCCTGGGTCCTAGCTGCCTGCACACCCTGTTCAGCCCTCCTCCTAGGTCCTAGCTGCCTGCACACCCTGTTCAGCTCTCCTCCTGGGTCCTAGCTGCCTGCACACCCTATTCAGCTCTCCTCCTGGGTCCTAGCCGCCTGCACACCCTGTAGTTAACTCCCTGCCTGTTCTGCACATTGCTGATCTGTGGTGGCTCCGAGCGATCACGGACAGATTCTGCAGTTTCAGTTTGCTGGATGGGTATAGATGGGGAGTGGATATGGGTGTGGCCACTTGTAAAATGGGTGTGGTTAGGGGCGTGGCCTAAAAATTGCCGCGACGCGAGTTGCGCGCCGCAAACTTTGTCCCTCTTTCCCTTCTTTAAAAGTTGGGAGGTATGCGTTTGGGACCTCTGATCTACAGTAAACCTCTCCAGTGATAATCTTCATAAGATAGACTCACAGTCAACAACTGCATAGTAAAGTCACAGCAACTTTCTTAATTCTGTCTTTTCATGTGTTTACTAGCTACCTAATGTGCACCTATTGTCCAGGCATTTAGAACATCCAGATCAGAGTCACATAAACTATAAACAGACCACACAGTGTCCTCAATTACCCTACAGCTTGGTACCTCATGTTAGTCTCCTTCTCTACTCACCCCATTAACAGTTAATAAGATTGAGCTATGTGTCAAGCAAAGTCTTTATCCAGAAGATAATTATAGGGGGTTAATATGTACACTTAACCCTCAACTGGTGAGGTGGGATTTTTGTCACGTAACTGGTGATGTGGGGCTTCTTATACCCCAGTGTTTAGAAATCTCAAATTTTTACAGAAAATGCAAACAATCACGTTTGTTTTAATTGTTTTCTTATTGGCGATTGATTACACATGAGTATACCAAATGTTTGATACCCACAAGTATCGGAAAATGTAATACATTGATGATTTATAACAGCATTTTCCAATGAATGCCAGCTGAACAAAATTTCCCTGGGGTGTTGCAAACCTCACCTCACCAGGTGAGGGTTAAGCACACAGCCTACCATTTACTATGAAACAGTCTCCTATAGGGATATATGCAAAAGGCCATTCAATAAATCCTTATTACATGTTCCTGGGCTTTTTTACATACTGAAATACAAGTATGTCCCATTCATTATTATAGTACTATTTATGGATATTTTTTAGAACAATTATCAAATCCTAGACACATTTCATTTTACCACATGATGGTTTCTAAATAGAAATAAGAAACTTCACTTATTTCCATCATTATAGATAGACAGTAAAGTTTTTAACGTACCTATACCAAATTTTCTTGGTCAATGGGTCATAGCAGGTAAAAGCAGGGATCATAACACAAACCTATATCAGGATTATGCAAGAAGAACATCCTCACAAACAGGATTACTATAGTAATCCCATATGGAGTTTGCATTGAACATAGATCAAAATTCATTTATCTCTCATGGGACTACTAAAAATAATTTTCTATGGGCAAACATCAAATATACATATTATGAACCCACATTATAGTTGAGTGAGGAAGAGCATAGCCGACATGCATTGGGTCTACAGAAAGCATCCATACGTAAGTTGTTTACTGAGGCCTAGTAGAGCCACTGAGTTAAATCTATATATCCACTTGGCCTCTTTTTCGAGGATACTTTTGTTCCAATCACCATCTCTCTCATTTCGGGATACAACCTCAATTACCTCAAACTTGAAACAATTGATATCTCACCCATGAACTTCTCTTATATGCCTAGGGGTGTCTCTGGCACGCCTTATATCTCAAAGGGTGTCACCTATTCTCCTCAGTTCTCTCTTAGTCTTCCCATTATAATCTTTGGGACACAAACATTGGAACAAATATATTACCCCCTCAGTTTTACAATTTGCGAAATGTAAACTCCTACAGATCCTACCTGTTTTACTACATGTAAATGTATTAGATGTTCTCACAAACTTACAGAAAAAGCATTTTTCACATCAAAAGGTGTCCATTTGTCTATTGTCTAGCCATGTCCCTGTCTAATGTGGAGGATAGTACATACTATGAACCAATTGAATCTTTATACATCTTCCTTTTCTTTTTTTTCCTTTTTTTTGTGATAGCAAGGACTTCTGGTATCAGATTTCATCATCAGCTTTCAAGAAACCCCAGTGCCTTTGAATGATCACCCATACTTGAGACAAGCCATCATCAAAAGTACCGATGATAAGTATAATATTGTCCTCTGTTTTTTCTTTTGTTTGCAATAAATCAGTTCTAATCTTTTTTTAGTTGTGCCTGACTTAAAGGCCTCCCTCAACACGTTCAGTGGGTACCCTCTTTCGTAAATCTCTCCCTCATAATTCGGGCCTCTTGATGATATGCTGTCATTGTAGAGCAATTACGACGTGCCCTACAGTATTGCCCTTTAGAAATACCTTTCTTTAGACGATGGGGATAGTGGCTGTCCCATCTAAGTAAATCATTTGTGGAGGTAGGTTTTCTGTAAACACTTGTTTGTAATTGCCCGTTCTTAGCTTTCTGTATAGTAATATCCCAAAAATTCAAAGTATCTTCATTTATTTCTAAAGTAAACCTAAGACCAATGTTATTAATTGTCACACTGGGTGTGGGGAGAGACACCCAGCAAGTGGACTCCTGGGAATAAAGGAGTCTGAAACACAAAGAGGGTGGGTAACCAGGGGGCTCCTGCGCTGACCCTCACACTGGGGGGGCCCTGCGCTAGCCCTCAAGTCACAGGTACCTATAAGGGTTAGGAGTTGTGGCCCGCCAACGTGCCCCTGTCTCCTAGCCAGACCCTAGGACTAAATCCCACCACCCACCAATCCACGGAGGGAAAAAAACCCACAAAAGTAAACAGCCAAAGGGGAAAAAGGAAAAACAACAACTTATCTTGAAAGGAAACCTTCAGAATATACAGCAACAGTAGTCTGAAGCCACATGCACTCCTGAGCAGCAATTTCTCCAAGTGAAGAGTATAACCCGCACTAGAGGAGTGAGAGGCCCCACGTTATAAAGGCCCTTAATTACCAGCTGGAGGAAAGGCTCCTCTAATCTGACAATAAAACAGAAAAAAAAAACTAAATCAAGCCCTTAAAGGGACAGCATCCATTAACGTCTGGACGATCACCGGGCCCTACTGCACCTGGTCCCAGCAGCAGCACCTGAAGGTCCAGACACATCCGTGACATTAATGTTCAGATCTCTGATGAACTTATTAAAGGTAGCAGTAACCCCTATCCAAAGTACAATAACATTGTCTAAATAGCATACTTCACTCATGTCGTCAATTCTTCCCTAAAAACAATGACGTCCTCCCACCAGCCCAGGAGCAAATTAGCATAAGTGGGAGCACATGGGCTCCCCATCGCTGTGCCCCTGCGCTGGTGGTAGAACTTGCCATTGAATACAAAACAATTGTGCGTTAGGACATATCTTAGAAGCTCCAAAACAAAGGCATTATGTGCAGTGTGACAACACAGACTTTTTCAATATGTGTCGTGGGTTAAATTTCTTACATTAGCCAGACCTATTGTTCTTCTGTGTGTTAACTCATGTTTGCTAAACTATTATTTCTTCAGACCCTTCCAAGCAATCTGTGCCAGATGCGAAAGATTGACTACAGATACGCTGACACTCGGTCGGACTTGATCCAGAAATTAGTCCGTTGGGATGCCCAGAATGATGTAGAGGACGATGAGGATCCCGCCGATATTGACCCAGAGGATTTAAACTATGTGCCACATCATGGATCTAGTGACAATCGGGAATCAACTTGGTCCAAAATGGCCCAAGCCACAGCATTGTTGGCTGCATTGGGGCCTAAATCCTCAAGAGAAGAGAGGGCTTGGGTTCTGGAATATGTTTATGGGGTCCCAGCTGCCGTACTGCTAACACCAGCTGCTCGAGAAGGATGGTCCAGCTACCCAGCAGAAGCTTCAGCAAAACAAAGGTCTACAAACAGGGCCTGTGACTTGCCCAATCTATAGCGCTGTTATACATGTGGGCGCCTTGGATATATGGATAAAGATTGCCTCCAAAACCGAGGCCCGAGACTTGGAGCCCATCTGCCAGCTCAGCCACTCAAGGTCTGTGACATACAGAGCCAGGGACTACGAGACACCGGTTCCTCCATTACCCTGGTAAGCCCAGTTATTGTTTCCCCAGAAGACCATTTACAAGATTCCCAATTATCCATCTCCCTGGCTGAGGGCCAGCGCTCGGACATCCCTCTGGCATGTGTCCAGTTAGACCTAAGAACCGACCAGGGAGAGGTCGAGGTGGAGCTTGTGGATAGCCTCCCCACACCTGGTATTTTGGGGACTAACCAGGGAGTGATCGATGTGGGACTTGTGAACATCCTCCCCACACCTGGTATTTTGGGGACCAACCAGGAAGTGATCGATGTGGGGATTGTGATCAGCCTCCCCATACTTGTCATTGTGGAGACTGACCAGAGCAAGGCTGATGTGGAGCTTATGAACAGCATCCCCACACCTGTTATTTTGGTGTGTGTGACCAGGAAGAGCTCCATATGGAGCTTATGGACAGCGTCCCCACACCTGCTATTTCGGGGAATAACCAGGAGGAAATTGAAGTGGGGTTCATGGATGGCCCCACGAAGCCTGTTGTTTCGGATACCACCCAGAGGGAAGTGGAATACCGCCATCACCCGCAGCCAAGCCAAACACCATCCTTGTGCAGGTGTTTCTACCAACCCATCCGAGGGGAACCCTCCTCCTTAATCTTCAGCCTCCTCCTCAGATCCAACGAATGTGAGTACCTCATACCCAACTGTGGCCATTGACTGGGGGAGATAGATCGTAAGGAATTCAGGGAAGCCCAACTCACGGACCCCACCTTAGTGCATGTCTGCAATATGACTGCTCAACCTGGGGGATGTAATCAGGGGGAGGTGTATAGATGCAAGCCTCTGTTGCTGACCTCACCATTAAAAAGGACAATGCCGTCAAGAGGAGACGGGTGATAAGAGGCCTACTACGTCTGGCCGTCCCATCAACAACAAACCTCGTCAAGATTCAGCCATTTTCCCATGTGGCTAATTAAGAAGGGGGAGGAATGTGACGACACAGACTTTTTCAATGTGTGTCGTGGGTTAAATTTCTTACATTAGCCAGACATATTGTTCTTCTGTGTGTTAACTCATGTTTGCTAAACTATTGTTTCTCCAGACCCTTCCAAGCAATCATTGTAATGTAGTTGCGCATTGCTAATCTAATGTAAATTACCTCAGTGGCTATTGTCTAGTCTGGGCATTGCAGACTACATGTAGATATCCTCAGTCTTTCTAGCCACATCATTTAAATGAACATTATCCATGCAGCTTGAAATCCATCCAATAAGAGAAGCAACCTTGTACAACCAATCCGCTAAGGGCACAGAATATCCGAAGGGAAGACTATGGCTATAAAAAGGGACTTCTTTAAGTCACCAGTTGTTGATGGATGCTGATTGATCCAGTCTAAGCTCTTAGGAGCTGGCTAGGGGACCATAACCAGGATACCTTGTGGACTCAGTCTAGGGACTTTGGCTCCGACTAGAGGATCACTTGGCTACATGGCTTCAACCTAGGGACTCCGGTTCCGATTGGAGACCATATCCACAGTCTAGGGATTTCGACTCCGGCTGCCAGGATTATAACATCATACCAGAGACTACTTAAGGAGGAAACCCAGCTTGGGACAACCCAGCCATCTGACTACAGACTTTGCGGACCTCAGCCAGCTTCCTAAATCTGGCATAATTCCAGTCTCGGTGGGTGCCTGCCAAAAGCGGGGTGCTGCTGGATTGGAGTAAGTAGCCCTGGAAGCTCTGAAGCACGGACATTCAAATCCCTGGTGAGCCAGCGGAAGGGTGAGACTCTGTTGCCTGTTACTTTTGTGTGTTTTGATGGTTATGTGTTATGTGCCGTTAATTGTTTGGGGATCCAATAAAGTCTTAATATTGTGATTCCCTCACCCTGTGTTGTCTGAGTAGTGTTCCGCCCACGGTTAAGGAGG
This sequence comes from Anomaloglossus baeobatrachus, assembly GCF_048569485.1. Taxonomy (NCBI): domain Eukaryota; kingdom Metazoa; phylum Chordata; class Amphibia; order Anura; family Aromobatidae; genus Anomaloglossus; species Anomaloglossus baeobatrachus. The sequence goes on from NC_134355.1 coordinate 230,855,491, forward strand.
TCGTGCGTTCAGTTGGGATGAGCCCTGAGCCATGCTGTCTTTCTAAAGGCAGCCTGGCCAGCGGACGAGAGCACCCACTGAACCCTGTGTCTCCACAATTGGTGGCAGCGGTGGGATACTACTCAGCCTGGTTTACCCAGGGGAGCTGCAGAGGACTGGTGTTCGCGGACTCCGTCCAGGGCTCAACAACCAGGGAGGCACATAAGCATACCCAGCAGGCCATAGGGAGGGCATTCAGGTTTCGGATGCTGCCATGTCCAACCCCACCAGCTCAGCCATGGGACAAGGACCAGAGAGGAGTTACGACCGCAGCAGTAAATGGATGCTACAGGATCTGTGCCAGATGTGAAAGATTGACTACAGATACACTGACACTAGGTCGGACTTGATCCAGAAATTAGTCCATTGGGATGCCCAGAATGATGGAAGGACGATGAGGATCCCGCCGATATTGACCCAGAGGATTTAAACTATGTGCCACATCATGGATCTAGTGACAATTGGGAATCAACTTGGTCCAAAATGGCCCAAGCCACAGCATTGTTGGCTGCATTGGGGCCTAAATCCTCAAGAGAAGAGAGGGCTTGGGTTCTGGAATATGTTTATGGGGTCCCAGCTGCCGTACTGCTAACACCAGCTGCTCGAGAAGGATGGTCCCGCTACCCAGCAGAAGCTGCAGCAAAACAAAGGTCTACAAACAGGGCCTGTGACTTGCCCAATCTATAGCGCTGTTATACATGTGGGCGCCTTGGACATATGGATAAAGATTGCCTCCAAAACCGAGGCCCCAGACTTGGAGCCCATCTGCCAGCTCAGCCAGTCAAGGTCTGTGACATACAGAGCCAGGGACTACGAGACACCGGTTCCTCCATTACCCTGGTAAGCCCAGTTATTGTTTCCCCAGAAGACCATTTACAAGATTCCCAATTATCCATCTCCCTGGCTGAGGGCCAGTGCTCAGACATCCCTCTGGCATGTGTGTAGTTAGACCTAAGGACCGACCAGGGAGAGGTCGAGGTGGAGCTTGTGGATAGCCTCCCCACACCTGGTATTTTGGGGACTAACCAGGAAGCGATCGATGTGGGACTTGTGAACATCCTCCCCACACCTGGTATTTTGGGGACCAACCAGGAAGTGATCGATGTGGAGATTGTGAACAGCCTCCCCATACCTGTCATTGTGGAGACTGACCAGAGCAAGGCTGATGTGGAGCTTATGAACAGCATCCCCACCCCTGTTATTTTGGGGTCTGACCAGAAAGAGGCCCATATGGAGCTTATTGACAGCGTCCCCACACCTGTTATTTTGGGGAATAACCAGGAGGAAATTGAAGTGGGGTTCATGGATGGCCCCACCAAGCCTGTTGTTTCGGATACCACCCAGAGGAAAGTGGAAGTGGGGCTTGTGGATTACCTGCTCACACCAGTCATTTTGGAGAATGACCTAGGACAAGGACTATCCAGCCAGTTTGTTACCGCCATCACCCGCAGCCAAGCCAAACACCATCCTTGTGCAGGTGTTTCTACCAACCCATCCGAGGGGAACCCTCCTCCTCAATCTTCAGCCTCCTCCTCAGATCCAACGAATGTGAGTACCTCATATCCAACTGTGGCCATTGACTGGGGGGAGATAGATCGTAAGGAATTCAGGGAAGCCCAAATCACGGACCCCACCTTAGTGCTTGTCTGCAATATGGCTGCTCAACCTGGGGGATGAAGTCAGGGGGAGGTGTATAGATGCGAGCCTCTGTTGCTGACCTCACCATTAAAAAGGACAATGCCGTCAAGAGGAGACGGGTGATAAGAGGCCTACCACGTCTGGCCGTCCCATCAACAACAAACCTCGTCAAGATTCAGCCATTTTCCCATGTGGCTAATTAAGAAGGGGGAGGAATGTGACGACACAGACTTTTTCAATGTGTGTCGTGGGTTAAATTTCTTACATTAGCCAGACGTATTGTACTTCTGTGTGTTAACTCATGTTTGCTAAACTATTGTTTCTCCAGACCCTTCCAAGCAATCATTGTAATGTAGTTGTATATTGCTAATCTAATGTAAATTACCTCAGTGGCTATTGTCTAGTCTGGGCATTGCAGACTACATGTAGATATCTTCAGTCTTTCTATCTACATCATTTAAATGAACATTATCCATGCAGCTTGAAATCCATCCAATAAGAGAAGCAATCTTGTATAACCAATCCGCTAAGGGCACAGTATATCTGAAGGGAAGACTATGGCTATAAAAAGGGACTTCTTTAAGTTACCAGTTGTTGATGGATGCTGATTGATCCAGTCTAAGCTCTTAGGAGCTGGCTAGGGGATCATAACCAGGATACCTTGTGGACTCAGTCTAGGGACTTTGGCTCCGACTAGAGGATCACTTGGCTACATGGCTTCAACCTAGGGACTCCGGTTCCGATTGGAGACCATATCCACAGTCTAGGGATTTCGACTCCGGCTGCCAGGATTATAACATCATACCAGAGACTACTTAAGGAGGAAACCCAGCTTGGGACAACCCAGTCATCTGACTACAGGCTTTGCGGACCTCAGCCAGCTTCCTAAATCTGGCATAATTCCAGTCTCGGTGGGTGCCTGCCAAAAGCGGGGTGCTGCTGGATTGGAGTAAGTAGCCCTGGAAGCTCTGAAGCACGGACATTCAAATCCCTGGTGAGCCAGAGGAAGGGTGAGACTCTGTTGCCTGTTACATTTGTGTGTTTTGCTGGTTATGTGTTATGCGCCGTTAATTGTTTGGGGATCCAATAAAGTCTTAATATTGTGATTCCCTCACCCTGTGTTGTCTGAGTAGTGTTCCGCCCACGGTTAAGGAGGTTGTGCGTTCAGTTGGGATGAGCCCTGAGCCATGCTGTCTTTCTAAAGGCGGCCTGGCCAGCGAACGAGAGCACCCACTGAGCCTCGTGTCTCCACATGCAGCATACGTTGTCCCCCTTGTTTTTAGAAAGTGTTGTACTGCTTCTATTCCAGCCTCATGTGGGATGCTGCTATATAACAATTCTACATCCATTGAAGCTAGTTGTACATCCCTTCCCAAGGTGCTACCTTCTAATCTAATATATAAAGCTCAGTGTATGTGTGTGTGTGTGTGTGTGTGTGTGTGTGTGTGTGTGTGTGTGTGTGTCCGCTAAAGGAATCCGCACCGTCGCATTTACAATCACCCACGAAATTTTGCACAGATGCACCATGTGACTCAGGGAACGTCATAGACTATGTTTGGGCGGGAAAATTTAACCCCGTGCTTTCCAGTTACTCTACGAAATCATGCAGCCATTAAACTGAATGGAGCTGGAAGCTCCAGGCTATAAATAGCAACTGTCGGTGGTTGCTAAAGGGACAAAATAAACTGTTAGTATAAGATAGGAGAGACGGATAGAGAGAGACAGAAAAAGACAGACAGACATAGAGAGACAGACTGGGAAAGAGACAGCCCTGGAAAGAGACAGACCTGGAAAGAGACAGCCCTGGAAAGAGACAGACGCCCAAAGAGACAGACGCCCAAAGAGAAAGACACCCAAAAATACAGACGCCCAAAGAGACATACCTGGAAAGAGACAGACGGGCAAAGAGACAGACAGGGAAAGAGACAGAGTGGGAAAGAGACAGAGCGGGAAAGAGACAGCCCTGGAAAGAGACACCCATGGAAAGAGACACCCCTGGAAAGAGACAGCCCGGCAAAGAGACAGACAGGCAAAGAGACAGACGGGGAAAGAGACAGCCCTGGAAAGAGACAGATGGGCAAAGAGACAGACCTGGAAAGAGACAGACCTGGAAAGAGACAGACCTGGAAAGAGACAGAGCTGGAAAGTGACAGACGGGGAAAGTGACAGATGGTGAAAGAGACAGACAGGGAAAGAGACAGACGGGGAAAGAGACAGACAGGGAAAGAGACAGACAGGGAAAGAGACAGCCCTGTAAAGAGACAGATGGGCAAAAAAACAGACAGGCAAGAGACAGACCTAGAAAGAGACAGACCTAGAAAAAGACAGACCTGGAAAGAGACAGACCAAGAAACAGACAGCTGGGAGAAGAGACAGCCGGGCAAAGAGACAGCCGGGCAAAGAGACAGCTGGGCAAAGAGACAGCCGGGCAAAGAGACAGACGGGCAAAGAGACAGACGGGCAAAAAGACAGAGAGAGAGAGACAGACATACAGAGATTGACACAGATAGACTGATGCAAATACAGAGAGATAGAAACAGACAGACAAGGAAAGAGACAGATAGCGAGACAGACAGACAGCAACATACAGACAGAGACTGGGAGAGAGACAGAGAGACAGTTACTATCCCGGGCAACGCCCGGGTACTACAGCTAGTTTATTCATAAAGTCAGAGGTGTCACGTACATACAGTATGATGGCAAAGAGGTGACAACATTTTTCAAAAACGTATCAATATATACTCTACAATTTTGTGTGATTGAATTTATTCTATAAACAATTGGGCCGACCTCTTCACAGCTGAAGACCCTTGTGTACCTTGGAAAGGGCGTAGAACAGTGGGGTCATGGGATGTTTCATATAGATAAAGCTCATTTCATTTTTAGATATAATACCTTCATTTAATGCTTCATCCTGTATGACCATATATGTACTACAATCATTCAAAATCTTATAACATATTTCTTGTAACCTACGTGATCCACGACCACCAGATTGCCACCTTTGTTGGATTTTTAAAAAATCAAATCATTCTTTTTTGCAAAGTTATCCAGAGTGCTTCTCTCTTGGGATGTAAGATTTTGCATATATAATTTTTCAGTCATAAGTTTCCTCACATCTTCAGTAACCAGTTTAATGAATATATCAATACTACAGATATCATTATTAGCCTATAAATATTCAAAGCATGGACGTTTAGAGAGAACATGGTCCCAAGAATACTGGGTAACCACAATATATAGATCAATATACAAAAAAAGGGCAAAACATGCCGAAAAATGTAAAAATTACAAACTCTTTATTAATCACATGTTTTGTTTAAAAACAATCAGCATAGAAAATAGTAAGGTACAAAAATTATTATACATAGTCAAATAGAGGCAAAAAATAGTGAGGACAAAAATTGGGGGAGGTTCTCCGACCAGTTCCAAAATGAAAGAACATGCATATGTATAAATTGTTAATAATAATGCTATCAGGAAAAAAATAATAAATAGCCTGGCACAATAGCTCAATTGATTGCTAGTGGTAGGTGACTCAGTGGAAACAGTGGGAGATCATAAGTGCTGACAATGAAACTCTCAGTCAGTCAATTTATGTAAATCCCGATTGTCCCGACTCCAAACAAGTCCCACAGTAACCACATAGCAACTACACTCAGGATATCATTATTAGGCAGCATTATGGTACTTTGCGGTCTGCAGTCTGTGAATGGGTCTGTCTATTCCCTTCATTCATTAGGTCAGCTAATAACCTCACACTGGGGAGATCTTCCTCATCAATCCCCAGAGCAAGACACTCAGCTTTATCATGCACCATGAAAAACCTCTTCCACTTTAATTTTCCAGCAAATAAATGAACATCTTTTACCCATGTAAAGTCATCATAATGATTAGTGGGTACAAATGACAAGCCCTTTGTGAAAACCTGTCATTCAATTTCTGAGAGTGGGCATGATGTTAGATTTATAATTCTATTCCTTTCATCTTCCCTCATCTGGATCCCTGAACCTGATCTGATGATCTCAGATTGTACGGGTCTCTCCTCTCTAAAAAAGAAGAGGATGCAGCACTGGAGCAAGCAGAGGGAGACCAACCATTTTAAAGGGATGTTGTCATATTGGTGCCTATTTGGTTTGAAAGCCCTCTTTGCATTGGAGGGTTCCAATTTTTCTTGGGGGAACTATATCCCTCCTTCCATACGGCTTTTACCTTTCCATCCTCCCTCAGGAATATTTCGCCCCTTGCTCCTGGCATCACTGGCTGACCACCGGTTTTTAGCAGTTTGGCTTTCTCAGTCTGAGTATTTAATATCCAAGGGGGAGACGTCTGTCCCCACAGGAGTTACTGGTTTCCCCTCCTTCAGAAACTGTAAGCTCTTTTTTCTCTAAAATCATTCAATTCTCTTTGAAACTGTTTCTGCTTTTGCTCCTTAATGGACACTTGACGATGGCTTCACGTCTGCCAAAGTCTGACTCCTGCTTATGTTTAAGAGTTTCCTCTATAAGTTCAGACAGCTTCTTGGTGCTACTCTCAAAATGTATTTTCTCATTTTGCAGAATATCTGCATAAATTTCAAATAACTTTCAGTCGCTATACAGGTCTCCTCCGGGAGCACCGGCACCTCTTACGCCTGTAACAACTATCGCTGATCTCCGAGGCCATCTGCTTCTCCCCGCTGGGGAGTCGAGGAGTTTTGCCTCCTCACCACCTCCCATCTCTTCGGCCCTGTCACCCGGTCTTGCCGAACATCTGGCATCTTGCGATGGGGTTCTGCACTAGTGTTTTTGCTGCTGTTTGGTGAAAGAATGTACGAATCCGGGAAATATTTTTGAGTTGCAGTTGGGAGGACGTGAAGAGGACTTGGATATGTGCCTTGAAGGATAGAGCAGAGTCGAGGATTAACCCCAGGCAACGAGCATGCGGGACTGGGAAGAGAGAGCAGCTGAGCCACCCCAAGGCTATGGGGTACTCGGTGCCGGGCGGTGTGTTACTGGGATGTGTCACTGAAGGGAATATTTAATAAAGTTTTTATCGTGACGCCACTTGCGGGTTGCGGTTATGGAGATGGAACCGCCGCTGCACAGTCTCTCACCGCTGGGACTGATGTTAATGGTAGCCTGGATGTTGGGCCCTCCGCAAGTAGGGCCAGGGCCCCAGGGGGTAGGTGATGGAGTTAGGTGCGGTAAGAAGGTAGGCCATACAAGGGATTGCAGTGTAACTGGTTTTCTTTACTCACAGTGGTTTGATGGCCGTTACCCTGAGGTAGGCTGGTCCTCACCATTGGTCCTCTTAGTCACAGTGTCGGTTTGGTGACCTGGTGACTTCTTTCCCCTGCATCTTTCTCTAGTTGGTGGGTCCCCGTGGCTTGGAGCATCTGGGGGTCCCCTCCTGGTAGTCTTTCAGTCTTTAGTCCATATGGTGGGCAGTTTGAACCCTGTAAGGTCGGTGTTCTATTCCGTTCCAGTCCTTGGTTCTCCCGTCACTGCTGGTGCCCCTGGACTTTATGGTCAGTGAGGTCTTGGATGGTCCCCTCACTATGCAGATTTTATCAGGTCTGCCTGGAGAATTTGCCTGACCTAGGGCTCTGTACCCAGTTGGTGCTATGGTTCCAAGAGTACTCCACCATACTCCTTCGGCAACCACACGCCTGCGCCTGACAGGTCACTGTTACACACTCTCGTCAGTATGGTTACGTCAATCTCCTTTCACTTCCACTTACTGACTGTCTGAGGCCTCCTCCCTGGTTGTCGTCTAGTGGACTGGATCGGCTCCACCCCCAGGTGGCCAACCATTGGGTCCAACTCTAGTCTGTCACCAGTCCTTGGGAAAGGGAAAACAGGGATTATATATGAGTTTTGGTGTTACTGGCACTTTTCTTCCGGGTCCCTGGGGGTAAGCCCTGCATATTTGACAGGATGCAGTACCTTGTAGCTCCTGATGGCTTCAAGGGCGCTACATTCCCCTTTGGTTAATTCCAGCATGTCCTCGGGCTGAAAAGTTGACACAGGTTAACACTTTAATTTACATTTTCCACATCAATAACTTCCTTCCCGTACAAGGGAGGACCATCACTTAAACGTTTCATAAACCATAACATGTTTACAGGATGCACCCTTTTTGCCACCGATAACCTGGTGTCCCTGGGAAGTATGTCGCCAGTTACTATGACGACTGGGTCTCGGCCGCCTCTGCCGCAGACCCTTCCTGCAACCTGTCCTCTCCCAAAACTGTTGCAAAAACATAAGGGTCCTCTTCAAAAGACTTTGTTGCAAAAAGGTAAATCCTCTTCGAAAGACTTTGTTGCAGAACACAGGTCATCTTCGAAAAGTTTTGGCCACAACATTACTCTGGTAGTGTGCACAACTGGTGCAACTATTTACAACTGAAAGTTTCTACTACCACAAGTCCAGTAGTTTGGGTCCATTTTTATCAAAACATTATGAAAACCAGGTTAACTCAACATTCTTTACACATTATCAACATTTACAGTTTACAACTCGTCTTACTTTCTATGGTTACACTCTATTTACACATTTTTCTGTTAACACCTATTCTCTGTATCGGAGTGGGGGCTAACCAAAGTTACCTATACTGGATCTACGTAACTCTAGTGTCTCAGCTGATTCCTGTTGTGTTCTGGTGTCTAATGCAAGTGTGTCACTACTATTTGTAGGTAGACTAGATAACTGTCTGCGTCTTCTTAGTCTTCTCATTGAGCTGACAGATTCACTGTTTGTAGATTCTTCTGGAACTTGAGCTGGTTCTTCCACTGGTTGTGGGAAAGTAATTACTAGCACTATTATGGCTCCATTGTACTGAGGCCAATTGTCAGGAAAGTATCCAAGTATGGTATGTATCACCTTCTCTTTCTTCTCTGGTACTTTAGGTGTACAGGGAACTTATTTAAGTTTCAATGGTTCTGAGCATTTCTTTAAATGATCCCTTTTTGACTGTTGATAAAGTTTTTCCTTTATCTTTGCTGATTAAGCAAGTTTTCTTATTATCAGGATTGGAAGGTAGCACAGTGTAGGGTTCTGCTTCCCACTGATCATCAAGTTTATGAACTTTCCTCTTTCTCTTTAGAACTATTTCTCCAGGTCTTAAGGAAACAGCTTGTGCATTTTTGTTGTAATCCTTCTCTTGTTTTTCTTGACTTTGATTTAAGCTTTTCTCGACACATTATTGTATTCTACTGCGCTTGGCAGTTAGAGTCCCAATCAGCATCTGACGAATCGATTTCTGGAATGACAACTCCCGTTTCAAGATCTATTGGAAATCTTTCAGGTCTGGCGCTCAGCAGATACGTCGGTGTGCAGTTGGTGGAACTCACAGGAATGTTGTTGTACATGTCCACTAAGTCAGGTAACTTTTCTGGCCACATGTTCCTTTCTTCTAATGGTAAAGTCTTCAACAGGTTGATGACTAAATGATTTATTGTCTCACACATACCGTTATTTTGCGGGTGGTAAGGTGTAGTGCGGATCTTTTTACAGCCATATAGGTTACAGAACTCTTGGAATATTTCAGCTTCAAATGCAGAACCTTGATCTGTTCCTACCTGTTCTGGGTATCCGTGAGGTCTACAAAACTAAGTCTGGAAGGTTTTTGCTGCAGTTATTGCTGTCAAGTCCTTTACTGGTACAACCACCAAGAATCTGGAGTAATGATCCACCATAGTGAGAGCATATGTATAACCTGTCCAACTAGGTGTTAACTTCACCTGGTCCTGGGCTACAACAATTTCCAAGGGCTGTTTGGTGACAATCAGTCGCAGCGGTGCTCTCTTTGGCTGTTACGATCTTTCCTTCTCAGAGCACAAGGACCACAGTATCTGCACCATTTTTCTATGGTGGTTCTCATTCCAACCCAGTAGAACTGATCACGCAGCAACGCTTCTAACATCTTCCATCCGAAGTGTCCTGCTTGATCGTGGTACGCTTCTAGTACCATCTGGACATGGTTTTTGGGTTTTTAGGGTTGGTAACGCTTCTGCACAGTTTACCTCGATGGATGTACAGCTTCCTCCTCTCCTTCCATAGATATTGGGCTTCCAGTGGAGCTTCAGGACCAAGGCACAAACCTGGTTGGGCTATCAGTCCCTTGACCAGTCTTACTGTAGGGTCACTGTCTTGTGTCTCTTTCCACCCATAATGAGGTAGTGGGTTCAATGCAGCCTCCTGGCGCTTTCTACAAGACTGCTGGATCTGAGAGGCACTATGGCGGTGGAAAGCTGGCAACTCAATCTCCTCTAGCTCATCTGTCTTCTCCCTCATCTGATAGGTGAGGCATCCTGGGTAAGGCATCCACATTGGCGTTCTTGCGACCAGCCCGATACATGAACTAATTATAGTTCACTAGCCGAGCCACCCAACGTTGCTCCAATGCACCTAGCTTTGCCGTATCCAGATGGGTCAGGGGGTTATTGTCCGTGAAGACCGTGAACTTCGCAGCTGCCAGATAATGTTTAAACTGTTCGGTGACAGCCCAGACCAAGGCAAGGAATTCCAACTTGAAGTAGCTGTAGTTTTCAGGGTTCCTCTCGTTAGAACGGAGCTTCCTGCTTGCGTAGGCAATCACTCATTCTTTGCCGTTCTGTACTTGAGATAGCACGGCTCCCAGTCCCACGTTGCTGGCATCAGTATACAGCACAAAGGGTAGATTGTTGTCAGGATACGGCAGCATCTCGTCACCAGTCAGGACCCACTTCATCTGTCTGAAGAAATTCTCTTCTCCTTCACCATATTCAAATGGAGGACCAGAAGTCTTGCCTTCTTGGCCTGACCCAACAGGAGTTCTTGCAGAGATTCTGCCATCTTTGTATAGCCCTTTATGAACCTCCTGTAGTATCCTACCAGGCCCAGGAACTAATGTACCTCTTTGACGGTGGACGATGTTGACCAATTCTGGATGGCTGTAATCTTTTCTGGGTCTGGTGCCACTCCTTCTGCGCTGACCAAGTGCCTGAAATACTGGACCTTGGGTTTTAACAGATGACATTTTGATGATTTCAACTTCATTCCGTACTTTGACAACGCTTCAAATACCTCAGCTGGATGTTCAAGATGTTCCTCGTAGGTCTTCGAGTATACGATAACATCATCCAGGTAAAGCAGTATTGTCTCGAAGTTGCGGTGTCCCAGGCAGCAGTCCATCAATCTTTGGAACGTTCCAGGTGCGTTACACCGTCCAAACGGCATGCTATTGAATTCACTCAGGCTCATTGGTGTTGCGAATGCAGTCTTCTCCCGATCCTCTTCGGCTACAGAGGCTTGCCAATAGCCACTGGTGAGATGTAGGGTATAGAAGTAGTTAGTAGCCTTCAGTGCAGCCAGCGATTCTTCTATGTGGGGTAGCAGATAAGCATCCTTGTGAGTTATTCGGTTGATCTGCCTATAGTTCACACACATCCTCATAGTGCCATCCTTCTTTTTGACTAGAACCAGTGGAGCTGCCCAAGGGCTACAACTATCTCTGATAACCCAGCCTCCTTCATGTTCCTCAACATCTCCTTGGCACACTGATAATGAGTTGGTGGTATATCTCTGTATCTTTCTTTGATAGGAGGGTGATCTCCTGTGGGTATGTGATGATGTACCCCTTTTATCCTCCCAAAGTCTAGTGGATGCTTACTGAAAACTTGTTCGTATTTCTGCACTACCCGGTAGGCTCCGTGTCTCTGGTGTGAAGGGGTGGAATCAGTACCTACATGCAGTTCCTGACACCAACCCTCTAATTGTTCTTGGGGATGGTTATCTACTGCCTGTTCTGATGGGGCCAGGGATTCTACTGCCTGGATAGAATCATCTAATACAGTGAACAGTTTGGCAATGGTAGCATGCCTGGGCAATTTGGTTTCCTCCTCCCCACAATTTAACACTCGCATGGGGACTCTTCCCTTGCGAACATCAACCACTCCCCTGGCTGTCAGGACTGTAGACCAATTCTCTGAGTATATGGGCTCCACCATTGCCTGGTAATCTTGCCCGTTGAGGCCTATTGGCGCCCGACACCATATCATCATTTCACTTCGTGGCGGTATCACAATAGGACTGGGGTCTATTACCCGTACATTACTAATTTACCCACCAGATAGGTATACCTCTTGTCTCTGCAGGAGGGCTATGATTTCTCTTTGCAGGACCGTCTGCTGTCCAGCACCTGCAGTTTCAGCAATCTGTTGGAGTAAGAACAACACTTCTCCCAGACAATTTTCATTCAAATTTGTACCCAAAATCATCTCTGGATTCTTATCATTGATGTCAGTTTCAACTACAATCAATCCTTGACCTTTTAACTCCACCCTCCCCACTTTTATGGTTACCTACTTAAACCCAATCTGAGCCACTGGTAATCCATTAACAGCATAAATAGTGAGGCCCAAGTCCGGACGGGGGAGTTCAGTATCTGACCAGAATCTCTTATAGAGTACATAAGGGATGGTTGTTACCTGCGAACTGGTGTTCAACAATGCAGAGGTGGGAATTCCGTCCAGGTTGATGGACAGAACTGGTCGTTCTCCCACATACCGGTCACGCCAGTCAGATGAGCCTTGTCGTCTTATTCCTGGGGGTTGGCCCTTGATCCCAGGGGTTGCTGGTTTACAGAACACACTCGTGCAAAATGGCCGACCTTGTTGCAACAAGGCAGATTGGTTGTCCAGATGAATCATAGCTAGAGATGAGAGAGCGAGAGCTGGACGATGCTATCCTCCTTCCTCGCATCCATGGGACGTCCTCAGGGCAGTCGGCTAGCTGGATCTTCTCCGCCGGCTTGGGTTCTGGCTTGAGCTGCATCACTTTTAGGATCATGGCCACATCCTTGCTCAGCTGTTGAACCTGGGAACTCGCAAAGGTGAGCTACTGGCTTGCCAGGACTGAGGGGCAGAGTCTGCGATCGCAGGGGATTGCTGGGCTTTTATGGACCGGTCCTTTAGAACAACAAAGTCCACATCCAGGTGTTCCAGGGCCCACAGGCGCAGCTGCTTGCGGCCCTCCACTGATTGTAACCCCTGCAGGAACTGTTCAATCATCATCTTGTTCCCTTCTGGATCACTGATGGGGTTTACATGTTTCAAGGTCCGCAGTGCTGCTTGTAATCTTAGAACATAGTCTCTGATACTGTCCTGTGACCTCTGCTTGTAACTGTAAAATCCCATTCTCAGCTCTGCCTCTGTACAGGTTTCAAAAACAATTTTCAACTTTTCAAAGATCGTGTTCACTGATCCCCGGTTGACATCTGACCAGGTCTATACTTCCAGCTCTGCTGCACCCGTTAACTGTCCCAGCACCACAGACGCTCTTTGCTTGCCAGTCATTGCATACATGTCCAATACCGTGCATATTTTCTTCTTAAACCCGATTAAGGCATCCGGTTTGCCATCATACTGGGGCAGCCATGCCGCTCCTGGGACGTACGGCAGGGTGATCGGCATGATCGGTGCCGCCACTCCGGCTCCGGGCGCTGCCGCTTGCACTACTGGAGCAGGCCCCGCTGTATTCCCGTCGTCTTGCGCTGCATTTTTTCCGTCCCCCTTGGTTTTTCTCACCACTCTCTCGCGGGGACTGGAGCAATTCGGGACTTCCAGGTCAGGTCCCTGCCCCCTTCCGCTCACGCTTGCAGGAGTTGTGGGCGGGATCCCCTTTCGTGCCTTTTTCACCACTGCTGTGGCGCAGTCAGTTTTTCACACAAAATGGCGACAGTTGCACTAGTCACAAAAACAGTCCATAAGGCACACGTCACCCGGTGTTAACGGGTCTAGTCCAATCCTGTTCATGACGCCAGAAAGCTGAGCCACCCCAGGGCTATGGGGTACTCGGTCCCGGGCGGTGTATTACTGGGATGTGTCACTGGGTGGCCGTTGCCCAGTTCCGTGACCCTGGGGGTCGCTTGAAAGGGATTATGTACAGGGGAATATTTAATAAAGTTTTTATCGTGACGCCACTTGCGGGTTGCGGTTATGGAGATGGAACCGCAGCTGCACAGTCTCAAACCGCTGGGGCTGATGTTAATGGCAGCCTGGATGTTCGGCCCTCCGCAAGCAAAGCCAGGGCCCCAGGGGGTAGGTGATGAAGTTAGGTGCGGAAAGAAGGTAGACCCTACAAGGGATTGCAGTGTAACTGGTTTTCTTTATTCACAGTGGTTTGATGGCTGAGGTAGGCTGGTCCTCACCACTGGTCCCCTTAGTCCCAGTATCGGATTGGTGACCTGGTGGCTTCTTTCCTCTGCACCTTTCTATAGTTGGTGGGTCCCCGTGGCTTGGAGCGTATGGGGGTTCCCTCCTGGTAGTCTTTCAGTCTTTAGTCCGTAAGGCGGGCAGTTTGAACCCTGAAGGGTTGGTGTTCCATTCCGTTCCAGTCCCTGGTTCTCCCGTCATTGCTGTTGCCCCCGGACTTTACGATCAGTGAGGTCCTGGATGGTTCCTTCACTGTGCAGATTTTATAAGGTCTGCCTGGAGCGTTTGCCTGACCTAAGGCTCTGTACCCCGCTAGTTCTATGGTTCTGAGAGTACTAAACCGTACTCCTTCGGCAACTACACGCCTGCGCCTCGCAGATCACTGTTACACACTCCCGTCAGTACGATAACGTCCGTCTCCTTTCACTTTTACTTACTGACTGTCTCACCCCTCCTCCCTGGTTGTCGTCTAGTGGACTGGATCGGCTCCACCCTTAGGTGGCCATCCATTGGGTCAAACTCTATTCTGTCACCAGTCCTTGGGAAAGGGAAAACAGGGATTATATGAGTTTTGGTGTTACCGGCACTGGTCTTCCGGGTCCCTGGGGGTATGCCCTGCATGTTTGACAGGATGCAGTATCTTGTAGCTCCTGATGGCTTCAAGGGCGCTATACAGCCATCAACATTAAATATCATTTGCTAAGTGTTTGCTCATTCAGACATCTTATCCAGATTGTTTTGTACTATCAAGGTCAGTTTTTAATACCCTACATAGTTTCTTGTTGTCAGCAAAGACAGACACTTTACTCTCAGCCCATTTAGAGTATGTATCATTGACTCTTTGTTTCCTATCTTTTAGCCAATTGCTTATCCATCTGCATATAGTTTCACTTAGTCCCTGCTTCTGGAGCTTCATTATACACTCCCTGACAGAAGTTCTGTCGCTTATCCAGATTATGTACAGTGCCTTGCAAAAGTATTCAGCCCCCTTGAATTTTTCAATCTTTTCCCACTTAAGGTTTCAAACATAGAGATAAAAATTTAAAATTTTATAGTGAAGAATCAACAACAAGTGGGACACAATTGTGAACGTGAGCGATATTTATTGCTTATTTTAAATTTTTGTAAAAAATAAATAACTGAAAAGTGGGGCTTGCAATATTATTCGGCCCCTTTAAGTTAATACTTTGTAGCGCCACCTTTTGCTGCGATTACAGCTGCAAGTCGCTTGGGGTATGTGTCTATCAGTTTTGCACATCGAGAGACTGAAATTCTTGCCCATTCTTCCTTTGCAAATAGCTCGAGCTCAGTGAGGTTGTATGGAGAGCGTTTGTGAACAGCAGTTTTCAGCTCTTGCCGCAGATTCTCGATTGGATTCAGGTCTTGTCTTTGACATGGCCATTCTAACACCTGGATACGTTTATTTATGAACAATTCCATTGTAGATTTTGCTTTATGTTTTGGATCATTGTCTTGTTGAAAGACAAATCTTCATCCCAGTCTCAGGTCTTTTGCAGACTCCAACAGGTTTTCTTCAAGAATGGTCCTGTATTTGGCTCCATCCATCTTCCCATCAATTTTAACCATCTTCCCTGTCCCTGCTGAAACAAGGCAGGCCCAAACCATGATGCTGCCACCACCATGTTTGACAGTGGGTATGGTGTGTTTAGGGTGATGAGCTGTGTTGCTTTTACGTCAAATATATAGTTTGACATTGTGACCAAAAAATTTGATTTTGGTTTCCTCTGACCAGAGCACCTTCTTCCACATGTTTGGTATGTCTCCCAGGTGTCTTGTGGCAAACTTTAAATAACACTTTTTATGGATATCTTTGAGAAATGGCTTTCTTCTCGCCACTCTTCCATAAAGGCCAGATTTGTGCAGTGTACGACAGATTGTTGTCCTATGGACAGACTCTTCCACCTAAGCTGTAGATCTCTGCAGCTCATCCAGAGTGATCATGGGCCTCTTGGCTGCATCTCTGATCAGTCTTCTTCTTGTTTGACATGACATTTTTGAGGGACGGCCAGGTCTTGGTAGATTTGCAGTGGTATGATACTCCTTCCATTTCAATATGATCACTTGCACAGTGCTTCTTTGGATGTTTAAAGTTTTGGAAATCTTTTTGCAACCAAATCCGGCTTTAAACTTCTCCACAACAGTATCACGGACCTGCCTGTTTTGTTCCTTGGTCTTCATGATGCTCTCTGTGCTTTAAACAGAACACTGAGACTATCACAGAGCAGGTGCATTTATCCAGATACTTGATTACACATAGGTGGATTATATTTATCATCATCAGTGATTTAGGACAAAATTGGATCATTCAGAGATCCTCAATGAACGTCTGGAGTGAGTTTGCTGCACTGAAAGAAAAGAGGTCGAATAATATTGCATGCCCCTATTTTAAGTTTTTTTTATTTTTTACGAAAATTTAAAATAAGCAATAAATATTGTTCATCTTCACAATAGTGTCCCACTTGTTGTTGATTCTTCACCATAAAATTTACATTTTTTATCTTTATGTTTGAAGGCTGAAATGTGGGAAAAGTTTGAAAAATTCAAGGGGGCCGAATACTTTCGCAAGGCACTGTAAATAAAAGCTTATAACCTGACTTTAAATTTATTTATTGGTTTTAGAAATTACTCTTTTGA
This sequence comes from Anomaloglossus baeobatrachus, assembly GCF_048569485.1. Lineage (NCBI taxonomy): Eukaryota > Metazoa > Chordata > Amphibia > Anura > Aromobatidae > Anomaloglossus > Anomaloglossus baeobatrachus. The sequence continues at coordinate 230,871,998 of NC_134355.1, forward strand.
AAGCTGAAACCTTCCCAAATTTGGTTAAGGTTATGAAAATAAAGTTGCTGCAAAGCTGAAATATTGATCATTTAATGAACACAGAAAGGTCAGATTTTATAAAGAGAAAAGTTTTGTCGCCTTGTCATATAATGCACCCAATCCTAGTTTACATCCTCACCTGTGCTCACTAAATGATGGGTTAATTAATGGGTGTGCATAAAAAGAAACCCAGCACCCCAGACCTTCACTTGAACTGCAACTTGACCTCTGACAACATGCCAAAAATCCACCCTGTGACCAAAGCTTTGATTATCAAGAGGCTGAAGACTAAATCCACTGCAGAGGTGGCTGGCACCTTTAATGTGTCTCAGCGTCAATTACAAAGAATTAAAAAAAGATTTGAAGAGACTGGAGATGTTGTTGTTTTTTTAAACAACTTTTCATTTGATGATTACATGTAATTAATCAAATCAAACATTGCAGTCAATGTTGATTAATCCAATATCATATTTTTTACATCAACTTTTTCTTGTTACAACAATATTTTCTTGTCGATCATATTTAAGCAACAGGAAACTCTTTACCCCTAATTTAATTAAACCAAGAACAAAACACTGAGATTCAAAATGTTCTGTCATCAATCTTCCCGCACCTCTAATCTCCCCAGCGTACCCTCCAATTCTCCCCAACAATACCATGTCGTATCTTTAAACACGCTCATTATTTTGGAGATTTCGCCTTGAGAGTAGGATTTTTCTATAAATGTTCTCCATTTCTTAAAAAAGGCAGCTGTGTTATTGTAAAAACATTAAAATTAATACATCTAGTTATCAAATAGTTTATAGTAGGACATATAAGTTCACAGTTTTGTTTATGTTGGAGGGCATAGTTTATTAATTAAGTTTTTATAAGGAATAAGTATTAAAATATCCATATTTAATATATATATATGCTGCGCATGGAAGGATATATATAAATCCTTCCAGAAGCTTCTAGAAGCTTATGTCATATGGAGCTATATTCAACTAAACACCCTATATGGACTGAGCAGCTGGTATATAATACACGATGGAGGGGGTTGCTCGCTCGCTCCTCCACATTGCCTGCTGTCAGAAGACTCCTGTGCAAGATGAAGACACGTTGTCCGGCCTAAGAGATGACATTCCCTGCCTTGCCATTCAGGACCCAAAGAAAGATGGGTAAAGACTTCCCATTGATCACTATGGACTAAATGAACTCTTTGCGTAAGCTATCAACGTATATTATTTTTCCTTTCTGTAACTGAACCCTGGCAACCATTTTTAAATAGATAAAATACATTTATTTTTACATTTTTGAGGTCTTTTCATTCATGCGCCTTTACATATTTGAAGAAAAATATATTTAAGAGTATATTTTTTAACATTTGGTGAGCCACCCATTCGTAATTTTTTTACATTTTTGTTGTTCCTTCACTTTGCATAAGGGGGGTCGAAGTAATAAGTATCTCAAGTATCTCCTGCAAAGGATCAGGAATCGACAATTTATAAAAATCACGCAGAACCTAGGAAATACGTATAAGTCGAGTTGCATGAATGTTTTTTTTTTTTTTTTAATGAACTTTAAAGTCTTTACTAAGCCACAGAAGTTAACTTTTGACGTATTTTTGAGCAAGAAAGATAAAGTCAGTCCATAAGAAGTATTGGACGTGCTGAGCAAGGTGAATCAAGTCTTACAGGATCATCCATCAGATCATCTGATCATTTCAGGTAAGAAAATGGATTTTATCTCTTCATATGTTAAGCAAAGTAAACTTCAGTTCACTTATTCAGATATTTCTAATGTGGAAGAGATTTGGTTACGCTTTTATGAGGAGTGTGAACTTGAGAATTCACGTGTAGAATGTGCAAGGTCTTTTAACAGAGAGAAACAGAAAATCAGAAATGTCTGTCATTTAGTCTATGATTTTCACAAGTTAATTGTAGAAAAATGTAAAAATGGTGGGAATAGACAACCTGAATTGTCAGGAGAGTCAGTGATAGAGAAATCCAAAGACTGCTTAGAACCTGGAATGTCAGTCAGTGATATTGTGAATTCTGACTGTAATGTTGGAAATGAAAAGTCAGATGATTTAGACTGTAATTTTGCAATTCAGAATCTTGATAATGGCGACAGACACGTGTTGTGTAGTCAAGGTGACTTTCAACATGTTGAGAAAGAAGCAGGAAATGACGTAGAGAAGTCAGAAGGGGGAGGAGCCAGAGAAGGACACGTGCAGAGAGAAAATGGCGACGATCAGTTTCTAAAAATAGAACAGGCTAAGTTAGGGATTAAACTTAGAAAAAATTTATTGGACATATGCAAATTAATTCCCGCATATAACCCTAAATTACATGTTTGCAGAAATTCAGAGATATTTGAAAGTTCTGTTGAGAAGTTAAATTTAACCAATAGTGAGAAGACCCAGGTATTTGATATGTGGATACCTCAGCATTTCTTTAGACAATTGGCATTAAAAAAGTCTTCTGACAATGAGACATTTGATTGTTCAAATGATAACGATATCATAAGGTTGAAAAATCTCATCTGTGCAAGGAATGAATCTGATCCAAACTATGAGATGTTGAAGGAACTACAAATTGAACGGAATGAGAGTACGTTCTCATTTATGTCTGTTTTTGAACGTTTGTATAGGGCGGTCATTCCAAATGTCAGATTGGATGGAATGATACATTTATTCATCAAGAAATTTAATTTCCTTGATAATGCAGCTTGTGCGGTGGCAGTAAATAAAATGTCCCTATTCGAATGTACGACATTTATTGATTTGGTTAGAAAAAGTCAATTAAAACAGAAATTAATTAATTCTGAAAAACCGACACGAAAGAGGGAGAGTTTCGGTGAAAAACCAACAGTGTCTCCCAGATCCAGATATTTCTGTGACAGGGTGTATGAAATTCGAAGGAAGATGCATACGTGTTACAAATCATACAATCATTCCCAATTATCATCTAAAAATCTTTTTTCTCAGGAAAAACCTTTGTGTCCCTTGTCACCAGTGGATAGATTGGCCACTGGGATTGAAAATCCCAGACAAATGATGAGTAATAGCTTTGAAAGACAGAAACAGGTGTCTTGTGGAGATTCTCTCCCTGGGTTAGGATTTGATAGCCCGCGACAGCTGGGTGGTCTTTCAGAGAGAGACATTCTCTCTCATATAAGAGAAAACCTTGAATTACATAAGTTCAGAGATTCCTATAAGTTCAAAGGGAATCTAATAAATCGAATCTTTGAAGAAAAAATTAGGTATAGTCTTCAGTTAAATAAAGTGGATTTCTGGGTAAATTAATTTTATTGTTTGATAAATGTGATTGTTCATATACAGTGAATCTATGCATATATATATATATATATATATATATATATACATTAAAGGTAGTGATAGTAAATTAAGGTCATATTTTCATTTAGTTAAAATGATAGTTTAATGTCAAATTAATAATTTGATCTCTGTATATGAATAATGATATTTAAAATAAAATAATAAGAGAAAATAACAGATTTTAAGTGTTTCATTTTTATCATAAATATGATAATAACTTTATTCTTTTATTTCCCTCAGAATTTATCAGTAAAACAGATTGATGAAGTATTAACTTTTTATTTATACATATGTTCTTGTCCTCAATCAGGTAACATATATTTTATTGGGTAAGGTTAATCGCGGAAGCACGATTAAATAATAATTATTATTTTCTCAGGTACCAATTGCCAGAGTATTATTGCTTTAATGTTTCTTTAATGAATATATATCTTCTTTAGTTATTAAAAATGTAATCTGAGCTTTGGAATGTAGTAAAACTGCTTGCTGTTTTGGAATGGTGTTCTTTGAACGTAACCAGAGCATGTGACTTGGTACTAAAGCTAATAATAAATGTTTGTTCTATGGTCAAATGTACAGTATGTAATACATTGGAATTTGTATTTTTTCGAGAAGTACTTCAAATTAGTAACATAATTTTTGAAATGCGCATAGAATATTGGAAAAAAAAGGGATATGTGTTTGTCAGTTTCTATGTAGAAGTATATGTTACAGACCCATGACAGTCTTGTGTGCATAGATGTGTCTATGAATGATTGATTGTCTGAGCAGCTGCTAAAGTCAAAGTACTTGGATCCAGAGAAAAAAAAAAGGAATTTTTGTTTTAACTTCGAGGTTATAATATATATATGTATACTATTAGAATAAATAGGTTATAGTACATAAGTATAAATGAAGGAATTTATACCGGATATATATTATTCTTAGACATATTTCTTTAGTATAGAGATATTAGGATTTTTTATTAAGGGTTTATTCTGAAGAGTTACATTCTAGAATAAGGTTATAACGTTTTGATTTTCTTATATCTTTTGTGTTAAGTCACTTCTTTTACTGATACACAGATTGGTAATCATTTTTCTTTTCAAATATGGAAGTGATATTTATAATATGGTCTTGAAGATATACAACACAAATTTTAATTTAATTTAATCTAAACATATTAATTTTTATAATATCATATTTCATGATATTGAAAGGGGGAGGTTTGGTCTCAATCGCACATTTATATTTGATAAATATATGTGTTTACAGGCTACTTTAATAATTAATATTTCAAGTACAAAGGAAGAATTGGGAATAAAAAAAAATATATATTTGAAGTATATCATAATGCATTTATATACTAAGAGGAGTGTATTATTTGCAAGGTTACATGACTTAATTATTTTTATAGGTTACTGATAGGTATGGAAATCCTATAAGATACTGGTAACATTAAGGTTATGTATTTTTAAAGACATAGGTGTTATATACATAGAAAGCCTTATTTTTATTTCAATTTTTATTTTAATTCCAATTTTCATTTTTTCTTTTATTCCTATTTTTTTATATTAATTATTATTTAATATTCACATTTTTAATCAAAAAAAATCTCAATTGAGAAAACACTTCAATATTTAGTTCAGTAATATCTAATATAAGAATATTACTTTATTAAATATGAATCATATTAAAAGGGAAAAGTTCCATTTTTTTTGGAAGAAAAGATACTTCCTTCATCAATATATACAATTGTTTATTTCCTGGTAATACATTATTTTTATATTAGTATGTTAACACAATAAGGACGAAATATTACTTATAGTTACACATTTTCTTATATAGTAGATTATTTAATAAATAATAGACAAATCAAATAAATTAAATCAGAGTAATAAAGATGGAAGATCGAGGTACATCTAGGTTTACCTTCCTATATTTACAAATAATATATATTATATTTTCAATCAATAATAATTTATAATGGGTATTATTGTGTTTTGATGGAATCATCCAGTCTTTTCTAAAAGGTTATTTGCTTGGGTTTATAATTTTACAAATGATCTAACTAAATAAGCTACATTGTTGCTTTTCATATTTATAATATGATACATGTTATAGGTACACATTATATGGTTTCATATTTTATATTATATTTTGGTTACATTCAACACATTGCCACCTATGGGTTTGGAAGGGTAATGCACCAATGACAAAAAAGGTCATTACAAGAAAATACTATCGTCTATACCATTATGCAGTATTTTATCATTCTGAGTATCAATTATATTAATACTTTTACGATAATAATAATGACATGGTATTATAGTATTAGAGTTATGATACGCTGTGACATTTATTAGTGATAGGTATTGCCATATTTGGTATTTAGACTAGGGAGGGAAATCTTCAATCAAGATTACAAAAGATAAAACGACTTTATATTTTTCCTAAAGTTAAAAGGGATTCTGCAAAAAGGTCCAAAAGGTAACGTCTCAAATAAGACTGTGTAACATATAAAATACACTTACCGTGCTTGCATCTCAGAAACATAATGCTCCTATGGTTCAAGGATGGACAATGACACATGGTCTGTGCATTAAGACCTCCCTAAAGTTACTAAGAAGAACAATGACGTGTTAAAGTTAACCCCTGCCGTGCTGACCAAGAACGTCTTAACATCTGTTCCTGGGTTATTTGACAACAGGCAGCATGGAGGATAAAAGGTGACTAATGCAAATTACACTGCACAGACATCAAAGACTTTTGCTATTCTTCTACACTCATGAACTGTGGTTTATCAACATTGGCTATGGACTTTGCAATAAAAAAATAAAGTTTATGGACTTTGATCTAACAATGATAAACGCAATATGGGACTGTATGAATTGGTAACCATTCATTTTTATCAAAGGATTTATTTCTAAGAGACTGTGTTTATGCCGGATTACATCGGAGATAAGAAGACATCAACTCAGAGGACATCATATGGTGACCGGATTTGGTTTTTGCATTTCTTTTTAGGTCTAGCGAAGTATAGTTATATACATTTTTATATGATTGATCAGTCACAGCCTGTCATAACAGGAATCAACATTATTATATTATTGAACTTACAACATGAATAATGCAAATTAATTATTATTCATCATTATTATTGATATTAATCCATTATCGCCAAATAAGGAAAGAAGATTTGTTGTTTTAATGATGTATTAATTAATTTTCGGGGTTACTCCACCCGCTTCAAGGGGGATTTGTAAAAACATTAAAATTAATACATCTAGTTATCAAATAGTTTATAGTAGGACATATAAGTTCACAGTTTTGTTTATGTTGGAGGGCATAGTTTATTAATTAAGTTTTTATAAGGAATAAGTATTAAAATATCCATATTTAATATATATATATGCTGCGCATGGAAGGATATATATAAATCCTTCCAGAAGCTTCTAGAAGCTTATGTCATATGGAGCTATATTCAACTAAACACCCTATATGGACTGAGCAGCTGGTATATAATACACGATGGAGGGGGTTGCTCGCTCGCTCCTCCACATTGCCTGCTGTCAGAAGACTCCTGTGCAAGATGAAGACACGTTGTCCGGCCTAAGAGATGACATTCCCTGCCTTGCCATTCAGGACCCAAAGAAAGATGGGTAAAGACTTCCCATTGATCACTATGGACTAAATGAACTCTTTGCGTAAGCTATCAACGTATATTATTTTTCCTTTCTGTAACTGAACCCTGGCAACCATTTTTAAATAGATAAAATACATTTATTTTTACATTTTTGAGGTCTTTTCATTCATGCGCCTTTACATATTTGAAGAAAAATATATTTAAGAGTATATTTTTTAACATTTGGTGAGCCACCCATTCGTAATTTTTTTACATTTTTGTTGTTCCTTCACTTTGCATAAGGGGGGTCGAAGTAATAAGTATCTCAAGTATCTCCTGCAAAGGATCAGGAATCGACAATTTATAAAAATCACGCAGAACCTAGGAAATACGTATAAGTTGAGTTGCATGAATGTTTTTTTTTTTTTTTTAATGAACTTTAAAGTCTTTACTAAGCCACAGAAGTTAACTTTTGACGTATTTTTGAGCAAGAAAGATAAAGTCAGTCCATAAGAAGTATTGGACGTGCTGAGCAAGGTGAATCAAGTCTTACAGGATCATCCATCAGATCATCTGATCATTTCAGGTAAGAAAATGGATTTTATCTCTTCATATGTTAAGCAAAGTAAACTTCAGTTCACTTATTCAGATATTTCTAATGTGGAAGAGATTTGGTTACGCTTTTATGAGGAGTGTGAACTTGAGAATTCACGTGTAGAATGTGCAAGGTCTTTTAACAGAGAGAAACAGAAAATCAGAAATGTCTGTCATTTAGTCTATGATTTTCACAAGTTAATTGTAGAAAAATGTAAAAATGGTGGGAATAGACAACCTGAATTGTCAGGAGAGTCAGTGATAGAGAAATCCAAAGACTGCTTAGAACCTGGAATGTCAGTCAGTGATATTGTGAATTCTGACTGTAATGTTGGAAATGAAAAGTCAGATGATTTAGACTGTAATTTTGCAATTCAGAATCTTGATAATGGCGACAGACACGTGTTGTGTAGTCAAGGTGACTTTCAACATGTTGAGAAAGAAGCAGGAAATGACGTAGAGAAGTCAGAAGGGGGAGGAGCCAGAGAAGGACACGTGCAGAGAGAAAATGGCGACGATCAGTTTCTAAAAATAGAACAGGCTAAGTTAGGGATTAAACTTAGAAAAAATTTATTGGACATATGCAAATTAATTCCCGCATATAACCCTAAATTACATGTTTGCAGAAATTCAGAGATATTTGAAAGTTCTGTTGAGAAGTTAAATTTAACCAATAGTGAGAAGACCCAGGTATTTGATATGTGGATACCTCAGCATTTCTTTAGACAATTGGCATTAAAAAAGTCTTCTGACAATGAGACATTTGATTGTTCAAATGATAACGATATCATAAGGTTGAAAAATCTCATCTTCTGTGCAAGGAATGAATCTGATCCAAACTATGAGATGTTGAAGGAACTACAAATTGAACGGAATGAGAGTACGTTCTCATTTATGTCTGTTTTTGAACGTTTGTATAGGGCGGTCATTCCAAATGTCAGATTGGATGGAATGATACATTTATTCATCAAGAAATTTAATTTCCTTGATAATGCAGCTTGTGCGGTGGCAGTAAATAAAATGTCCCTATTCGAATGTACGACATTTATTGATTTGGTTAGAAAAAGTCAATTAAAACAGAAATTAATTAATTCTGAAAAACCGACACGAAAGAGGGAGAGTTTCGGTGAAAAACCAACAGTGTCTCCCAGATCCAGATATTTCTGTGACAGGGTGTATGAAATTCGAAGGAAGATGCATACGTGTTACAAATCATACAATCATTCCCAATTATCATCTAAAAATCTTTTTTCTCAGGAAAAACCTTTGTGTCCCTTGTCACCAGTGGATAGATTGGCCACTGGGATTGAAAATCCCAGACAAATGATGAGTAATAGCTTTGAAAGACAGAAACAGGTGTCTTGTGGAGATTCTCTCCCTGGGTTAGGATTTGATAGCCCGCGACAGCTGGGTGGTCTTTCAGAGAGAGACATTCTCTCTCATATAAGAGAAAACCTTGAATTACATAAGTTCAGAGATTCCTATAAGTTCAAAGGGAATCTAATAAATCGAATCTTTGAAGAAAAAATTAGGTATAGTCTTCAGTTAAATAAAGTGGATTTCTGGGTAAATTAATTTTATTGTTTGATAAATGTGATTGTTCATATACAGTGAATCTATGCATATATATATATATATATATATATATACATTAAAGGTAGTGATAGTAAATTAAGGTCATATTTTCATTTAGTTAAAATGATAGTTTAATGTCAAATTAATAATTTGATCTCTGTATATGAATAATGATATTTAAAATAAAATAATAAGAGAAAATAACAGATTTTAAGTGTTTCATTTTTATCATAAATATGATAATAACTTTATTCTTTTATTTCCCTCAGAATTTATCAGTAAAACAGATTGATGAAGTATTAACTTTTTATTTATACATATGTTCTTGTCCTCAATCAGGTAACATATATTTTATTGGGTAAGGTTAATCGCGGAAGCACGATTAAATAATAATTATTATTTTCTCAGGTACCAATTGCCAGAGTATTATTGCTTTAATGTTTCTTTAATGAATATATATCTTCTTTAGTTATTAAAAATGTAATCTGAGCTTTGGAATGTAGTAAAACTGCTTGCTGTTTTGGAATGGTGTTCTTTGAACGTAACCAGAGCATGTGACTTGGTACTAAAGCTAATAATAAATGTTTGTTCTATGGTCAAATGTACAGTATGTAATACATTGGAATTTGTATTTTTTCGAGAAGTACTTCAAATTAGTAACATAATTTTTGAAATGCGCATAGAATATTGGAAAAAAAAGGGATATGTGTTTGTCAGTTTCTATGTAGAAGTATATGTTACAGACCCATGACAGTCTTGTGTGCATAGATGTGTCTATGAATGATTGATTGTCTGAGCAGCTGCTAAAGTCAAAGTACTTGGATCCAGAGAAAAAAAAAAGGAATTTTTGTTTTAACTTCGAGGTTATAATATATATATGTATACTATTAGAATAAATAGGTTATAGTACATAAGTATAAATGAAGGAATTTATACCGGATATATATTATTCTTAGACATATTTCTTTAGTATAGAGATATTAGGATTTTTTATTAAGGGTTTATTCTGAAGAGTTACATTCTAGAATAAGGTTATAACGTTTTGATTTTCTTATATCTTTTGTGTTAAGTCACTTCTTTTACTGATACACAGATTGGTAATCATTTTTCTTTTCAAATATGGAAGTGATATTTATAATATGGTCTTGAAGATATACAACACAAATTTTAATTTAATTTAATCTAAACATATTAATTTTTATAATATCATATTTCATGATATTGAAAGGGGGAGGTTTGGTCTCAATCGCACATTTATATTTGATAAATATATGTGTTTACAGGCTACTTTAATAATTAATATTTCAAGTACAAAGGAAGAATTGGGAATAAAAAAATATATATATTTGAAGTATATCATAATGCATTTATATACTAAGAGGAGTGTATTATTTGCAAGGTTACATGACTTAATTATTTTTATAGGTTACTGATAGGTATGGAAATCCTATAAGATACTGGTAACATTAAGGTTATGTATTTTTAAAGACATAGGTGTTATATACATAGAAAGCCTTATTTTTATTTCAATTTTTATTTTAATTCCAATTTTCATTTTTTCTTTTATTCCTATTTTTTTATATTATTATTTAATATTCACATTTTTAATCAAAAAAAATCTCAATTGAGAAAACACTTCAATATTTAGTTCAGTAATATCTAATATAAGAATATTACTTTATTAAATATGAATCATATTAAAAGGGAAAAGTTCCATTTTTTTGGAAGAAAAGATACTTCCTTCATCAATATATACAATTGTTTATTTCCTGGTAATACATTATTTTTATATTAGTATGTTAACACAATAAGGACGAAATATTACTTATAGTTACACATTTTCTTATATAGTAGATTATTTAATAAATAATAGACAAATCAAATAAATTAAATCAGAGTAATAAAGATGGAAGATCGAGGTACATCTAGGTTTACCTTCCTATATTTACAAATAATATATATTATATTTTCAATCAATAATAATTTATAATGGGTATTATTGTGTTTTGATGGAATCATCCAGTCTTTTCTAAAAGGTTATTTGCTTGGGTTTATAATTTTACAAATGATCTAACTAAATAAGCTACATTGTTGCTTTTCATATTTATAATATGATACATGTTATAGGTACACATTATATGGTTTCATATTTTATATTATATTTTGGTTACATTCAACACATTGCCACCTATGGGTTTGGAAGGGTAATGCACCAATGACAAAAAAGGTCATTACAAGAAAATACTATCGTCTATACCATTATGCAGTATTTTATCATTCTGAGTATCAATTATATTAATACTTTTACGATAATAATAATGACATGGTATTATAGTATTAGAGTTATGATACGCTGTGACATTTATTAGTGATAGGTATTGCCATATTTGGTATTTAGACTAGGGAGGGAAATCTTCAATCAAGATTCCAAAAGATAAAACGACTTTATATTTTTCCTAAAGTTAAAAGGGATTCTGCAAAAAGGTCCAAAAGGTAACGTCTCAAATAAGACTGTGTAACATATAAAATACACTTACCGTGCTTGCATCTCAGAAACATAATGCTCCTATGGTTCAAGGATGGACAATGACACATGGTCTGTGCATTAAGACCTCCCTAAAGTTACTAAGAAGAACAATGACGTGTTAAAGTTAACCCCTGCCGTGCTGACCAAGAACGTCTTAACATCTGTTCCTGGGTTATTTGACAACAGGCAGCATGGAGGATAAAAGGTGACTAATGCAAATTACACTGCACAGACATCAAAGACTTTTGCTATTCTTCTACACTCATGAACTGTGGTTTATCAACATTGGCTATGGACTTTGCAATAAAAAAATAAAGTTTATGGACTTTGATCTAACAATGATAAACGCAATATGGGACTGTATGAATTGGTAACCATTCATTTTTATCAAAGGATTTATTTCTAAGAGACTGTGTTTATGCCGGATTACATCGGAGATAAGAAGACATCAACTCAGAGGACATCATATGGTGACCGGATTTGGTTTTTGCATTTCTTTTTAGGTCTAGCGAAGTATAGTTATATACATTTTTATATGATTGATCAGTCACAGCCTGTCATAACAGGAATCAACATTATTATATTATTGAACTTACAACATGAATAATGCAAATTAATTATTATTCATCATTATTATTGATATTAATCCATTATCGCCAAATAAGGAAAGAAGATTTGTTGTTTTAATGATGTATTAATTAATTTTCGGGGTTACTCCACCCGCTTCAAGGGGGATTTGTAAAAACATTAAAATTAATACATCTAGTTATCAAATAGTTTATAGTAGGACATATAAGTTCACAGTTTTGTTTATGTTGGAGGGCATAGTTTATTAATTAAGTTTTTATAAGGAATAAGTATTAAAATATCCATATTTAATATATATATATGCTGCGCATGGAAGGATATATATAAATCCTTCCAGAAGCTTCTAGAAGCTTATGTCATATGGAGCTATATTCAACTAAACACCCTATATGGACTGAGCAGCTGGTATATAATACACGATGGAGGGGGTTGCTCGCTCGCTCCTCCACATTGCCTGCTGTCAGAAGACTCCTGTGCAAGATGAAGACACGTTGTCCGGCCTAAGAGATGACATTCCCTGCCTTGCCATTCAGGACCCAAAGAAAGATGGGTAAAGACTTCCCATTGATCACTATGGACTAAATGAACTCTTTGCGTAAGCTATCAAAGTATATTATTTTTCCTTTCTGTAACTGAACCCTGGCAACCATTTTTAAATAGATAAAATACATTTATGTTTACATTTTTGAGGTCTTTTCATTCATGCGCCTTTACGTATTTGAAGAAAAATATATTTAAGAGTATATTTTTTAACAGTTATTTTCCTTACTACCCTCCGCATCAATTTGTTCCATTGTCATTAATGCTTTCATAGTATTTATTATCTCCGGCATATCAGGTGGTTGTCTCTCCAGCCAATACCTTAGAATAAATTTTTTAACTACCAATAACATTACATGTACTGCTTTGGCGACGAAAGAGTGAGCCTCCCCTCTATCCTCTCTTGGCCTTACCACATGAAACAGACATACCCTTGGATCTCTCTCTATCCAAAGTCCCCACATTTTTTCTATCTTATCAATTACTTTTTCCCACATTTTTCCTATATCCGGGCACTCCCATATACAATGAAGCAGGTTTGCTTTGTGTACATTGTATTTGGGACACCTGTTTAAATAGTCTGCTGGGGCATTTTCATAGGACAAATCAAAGGCTTAGATCGCATTAGGCATCAGTTTTACTGCATCTCTCGCCACTGCTCATTTACCATCGCTTTTCTGACTGTTATCCAACCTGTAATGATTTTGTCCTGCATGTCTTCGTCCGGAAATCTTTTCTCCCAATTACCCAAAGCCTCCATTTTTCTGCTTCCCTCATGCTGACTACATACGTGAGAATATAGTACTGACAATGAGGCTTGCGTTGTTCCCCCATCTCATCAATCTGTCAAAAGGGTTATCATTACCCAACTTTCCCCAGTCCCTCACTATCGAAGTATAGTGACCAATTAGTTGTCTATATTGTAGTTGCTGCTTGTGTGGTAGATGATATCTGGCCATTACCTCTGACCAACTGAGTTTTTTACCCTCTTTCTTGTTAATTATATCCCCCAAATTCTTTATCCCTCTTTGCTTCCACTCTACATAAAGTTTGTTCGGTTGACCTTGCTTAAAGCCCACATCCTCCTATAAAGGCAGATATTTAGACAGGCAAAAAGGTAATCGGTATAACTTGCTCAATGCTTTCCAGGCTCCCCTTGTGTCTTGTAATAAGCAGCTGGACTTGATATATGATGGTAGCTTGTCTGTTTTCGTATGTAAGATTGTAATTAAATGAAACAGTTTCGCCAGCTCCCTTTCTAGCTGTGTGTTGGAAAAATAGTTGGTATTATTTGCCCAGTCCTTAAGGTGTCTCGCGAGTGCCGCTAGATTGTATGCTCTAATCAGTGGCATCTGCATGCCCCCCTCCTGTTTTGAACGTGTCAGCTTCTAATATGAAATTCTAGGTCTTTTGCCTTGCCATATGAAAGTGGTAAACTCCTTCTGCAATTTTTTTTCATCTGAATGTTTTAGTAGTATTGGTATAGTTTGCGTTGGATAGAGCAATCTCGCAAAATTGATCATCTTTACCAAGTGCAGCCTTCCAAATAGAGAAAGGGGTAGGTTCCTCCATTTTTCTAATTCTCTGACTACTTTCTCTATCAACGGGGGATAATTATGCCTATACATAGCCATGGAGTCAGTACCTATTTTAATCCCCAAATATGTGATGCATTTTGAGACTACTTCTACATTTGATATTCCTTTTTCCCGTCTGACTGTCTTATTTAGGAACAGAAGTTGGCACTTATTTGTGTTTATTTTGTATCCCGAAAAAGACCCAAAATAATTTAATTTTGTCTAATATCGTTTTGAGCTGTTGTTCTGGATTTGCCAAAAATAATAGCATGTAATTTGTGAAACAAGTGAGATTTATTTCTTTGTTCCCTATCCTTATGCCTGAAAATCCTTCAAACTTCAATAAATATTGCGCTAGAGGCTCTAAAGCTAAATCAAATAGAAGTGGGAAGAGTGGACACCCCTGTCTTGTCCCTTTTTGCACTTAAATTGTATTGGAGATGTATCCTGGGGTTGCCACCCTTGCTTGTGGGTCCGCATATATGGCTGTCAAATAGTTTCTGAAGGTTCCTTTAATTTCCATTTTATCAAGTACCAACTCCAGCCAACGCCAATTAACATTGTCGAAGGCCTTCTCCGCCTCTAATGCAAGAAGCGCAGGACTGCCTCCGACTCCACCAGGACGTCGCATACTATCTTGCACCGCTAGGACAGTTCTAATGTTCGTGACTGCAGATCTATTTTTAATAAACCCTACCTGATGTGTACCAATTAACGAGGGCAATAGAGTCGCTAAGCGATAGGCGAGTATTTTTGATGTCTTGGTTCTTCAAGGATATAGGTCTATGTGATGCTGGGTCTGATTCCTCTTTGCCCTTTTTATGAAAGACTTTTAAATAGGCTACATTCCCAGTCTTCAGCAAAGTTTTATTTTGCATAGTGTAATTGAACACTTGACCTAAGACTGGTGTGATGTCATCAATTAATATTTTATAGAATTCTCCTGTCATCCCGTCTGGTCCCAGGGCCTTACTGTTTTTCAGGTTCTGTATGACCTCCCTTAGCTCTCTCTCTGAAACTGGTGCATTTAACATGTCTCTATCTTCTTCTTGTATATTTGGGAGGGGAAGTTGATTAAGGAATTGAATGCCTTCTCCCACCTCCATTTTCTCTTGTGTATACAAATTTTTATAGAACTGTTCCAGGATTATTATTATTATTTATTTATAGAGCACCATTAATTCCATAGTGCTGTACATGAGAAGGGGTTACATACAGAATACATACACCAGTTAGAGTAGACAGACTAGTACAGAGGGAAGAGGGCCCTACCCTTGCGGGCTTACATTCTATAGGATTTTGGGGAGGAGACAGTAGGTGGGGTGTAGGTTGGGCGGCGGCTCCGCTTGGTGGTCGGACGGAGGCTCCGCTAGATGGTCGGGCAGCGGCTCCGCACGATAATGAAGCAGTGAGGTCATTGTAGATTACAGGCATCTCATTAATAGGATCTCATTAATTTTTTTAGGATCATTTTGAGGTTGTCCATTATTGTCTTTCAAACAACCTATGTGTACAGTAGGTGTCTTTCCCTTAGCCAGGCGTGCCTGTAGTCTACCCGCCTTGTTGCCACATTTATAATAATGTGCTCCCATTTTCTGTCCTGTTAATTTTTCCTTTCTCTCTAGCATAGCATCAAAATCTCTTTGTTTGCACCCACCTATCTCTATTCAAATTTGATGGAATCCTCTGATAATTAGTTCCCTTAGTTCCATTGCCCTTTCATTATATTTTTGCAGCACTTGTTTCTTTTATGTCATCATATAGCCCATTATTTTCCCCCTCATCACTGCTTTAGCCGTGCCCAGAACAGTAAACTATTAGTCTCGTGTTTCTTGTTATCTATAGCATATTCCACCCACCATATGTTTAACAATTTCCTAAAATTCTCGTCCTGTGCCATGTAAGTTGGAAATCTCCATAAAATGTCTGTGCCCTTTGCAAAGACATCATTTATTTCTAGCACCACTGGGGCATGGTCCGATACAATGAGATCTTGGATACTACCGTGTTTTTCCAAAAATAAGACCTCCCCGAAAAATAAGCCCTAGCAGGGATTTTCAGCATTTTCAGAGAAAGGCTTAAATATAAGCCCTCCCCCAAAAATAGGTTCTAGTCCCGGATCAATAATGAAGTGTCCGTGCAGCTAAAAAAGATACAGATACTGCAGGACACTTCTTTATAGACAGCGGCACCCGGCAATTACACTCACCCGACACTGAGCGGCAGGACCTGTATTGATCACACACCCGCAGACGTCAGCTCTCACACACACACACACAATCAGATCTCACACACACACCAGATCTCACACACAAACATCGGATCGCACACACAGTCAGATCGCACACATAATCAGATCGCGCACACAAACATCGACTCACACGCAAACAACAAATCACACACACACACACAAACATCGGATAGCACACACCTTGGATCGCATACACACTCACCTCATCCAGTGACACCGATCTCTTCTCGCCGGGAGAATCCTGAGAGGCAGTGCGGTGCAGCGCGATGAACAGGACGTGCGGCCGGACACGTGACTTGCTCTCATTCTCTGCTGCCGTAAGTGCTGGATGTGATGTGATGTGATGTGTGTGTGTGTGTGTGTCTGCAATCGGCTGTGTGTGTGTCTGCAATCGGCTGTGTTTTTCTGCGATCGGCTGTGTGTGTCTGCGTTCGGATGTGTGTATCTGTGATCGGCTGTGTGTGCCTGTGATCGGATGTGTGTATCTGTGATCGGCTGTGTGTGCCTGTGATCGGATGTGTGTATCTGTGATCGGCTGTGTGTGCCTGCGATCTGCTGTGTGTGATCTGCTGTGTATATCTGCGATCTGCTGTGTGTGTATCTGTGATCGGCTGTGTGTATCTGTGATCGGCTGTATCTGTGATCGGCTGTGTGTGCCTGCGATCTGCTGTGTGTGATCTGCTGTGTATATCTGCGATCTGCTGTGTGTGTATCTGTGATCGGCTGTGTGTGTCTGCGATCGGATGTGTGTATCTGTGATGGCTGTGTGTGCCTGCGATCTGCTGTGTGTGATCTGCTGTGTATATCTGCGATCTGCTGTGTGTGTATCTGTGATTGGCTGTGTGTATCTGTGATCAGCTGTGTGTGCCTGTGATCGGATGTGTGTATCTGTGATGGTTGTGTGTGCCTGCGATCTGCTGTGTGTGATCTGCTGTGTATATCTGCGATCTGCTGTGTGTATCTGTGATCGGCTGTGTGTATCTGTGATCGGCTGTGTGTGCCTGCGATCTGCTGTGTGTGATCTGCTGTGTATATATGTGATCTGCTGTGTGTCTGTGTGTGATCTGCTGTGTGTGTCTGGGATCTTCTGTGTGTGTCAGCTAGCAGCAGGGTAGGATGGCGTGCAGCACCAACCGGAGATCACAGGAGGACCTGTGAACCACGCAGACGTCCTGGTCTGGTGAGTATGAGTCTCCTGGGAAGTGGGGGGTCTGCTTTTTTGGGGGGTAAACTTACCCCCAACCGTGTTTCTCCAAGAATAAGACCTCCTCCAAAAATAAGCCCTAGCGCTTTTTTGGGGGGCAAAAAAAATATAAGACAGTGTCTTATTTTTGGAAAAACACGGTAATGTCTCTCACTCTTTGACACACTCTCTTTGTTGCTAAGAAATAATCAATCCGAGACCAGCTATTGTGGGCGTGCGAAAAGTGCGTAAACTCCATTCCCACTGGGTGACGATTCCGTCATATGTCCACCATGCCTGTGCTATCCAAGAAAGATGCCAGTATAGTATGATGTGTCCTTTTTCCACCTGCTTCCCTGCTCTTACCTGATCTATCTTCGTTCAACCAAAATTTTTTCCTACTTTTTCATAAAATTGTGCTTTATTAATATCAAATGAACATACATACATAAATTTCATAAAAACAGGGCGGAAAAAAGAAGGATAATTAACCCTGTCTTTTTTCCTACCTCCACAACGGAGGTCGGCGTCCTACATATACAGACGCCCCCGTTCCACGACGACTGACCCTGGGTTGCCCTCCCTACTGATTAATGAGTGCATCCCTCTAAAGAATGAATCAACCCCAACAATAGTAACACCACAGTGAGGAAGAGGTGCTCAGTCAATAATGGCTAATTTGTCTGTATCACCAGTTTGACCTATGGGGATTTGGGGCCTTGGGGTCAGAGACTGTCATTAGGTCTGTGTGCTCAGTAGCAGATATAGATAGATATATGTGATGATTTGCTATTCAAGAAATGCCCGATTGGTTTTTTCAAAGACTGCCCGACGCGTTTCGCCCTTTTACAAAAATTGAGGGCTCATCAGGGCTTTGCAACTGTATCTTGAAAGATATTCTGTTTGGCAATTCTGAAACAACACAGAACAAATAGTACCCTCATTACAATCCAATAATTATATCACAGATGTAAGTGTGTATCTAAACACTACTACTAACCCATGCTGGTAAATTCTATTTTGCCACTTTGATGAAGAAGTATTGCTTCACAGCTAGTGTGTCCTGAGATGTATCAGGATGAGGACATTGCCTATATGGATATAAATAATTTGTTAATACCCTCCATGGGTTAACATCTCTATCGCTCAGTACTCAGGTGCTCAGGACAATACCTCCCCAAGTGATAGTTCTCTTATCCATAGTCTGTCACCGGTGTGTCCAGGGGATAGCTGGACCCTATCAAAGGAACGGAGAACACCCTATTGCTCATAAGTATCGGTAAAAAACAATTTTGCATAACATTGCATGACAGTAATAATTCCATACTTGATCTCAGGCTCCAAATTAGTCTGATTTTCTTGTATATATTTTTCTGTATGTTTTTCTATGAATAGTCTATAAGTTCACAACACCTTTGACTGTCAAGTGTGGCCAATATAATCACCACAAAAGCAACCTGTGAAATAAGGGAGGGGAAGCACACATGGAATAAGTATTACCAAGGTAGCATACAGTACATTGGCATAAGCAAATGGAGTGGGAATACCTTGCTTAGATCTGGGGAAGTAGATACTTCCAGGCAGACGATCACCATGTGGTAACACTATGCTGGATGAATACTGTCTCCTGCATTAATAGGCAGGGACCAACAGACCCACAGACCTGCATAAAAACACACAATACTTTATCTGTATCAAGATTCTAGGCCATACCCAATGCCCCAGATAGTGTCAATATAGAAAATATATACCTGGTTAACATCCCACAATGGGGTAACGGTGATCCCCAGCAGCAGGTATCTAAGATACAAAAGTATGTAGGTCTGTTTAAATATTTAAATCCACGTTCCCACATGGCATAAGGGGTCCTACCTTCTGAGGTCCGTGTGGGGAGTCCCAGGTCTGGTGCTCAGTGATCGCTCACCTAGCTGGACTGAGCCCACCATTTAAAGCGGTGTTTGGCGCCATGATCCGGACAAACCGGAAGTGACGTTACGCCACTTATTACCCACCTCCTAGTGTTTCTAGTGATGAGATCGCGTCATCGCCCGATCAAGTGACCGGGTAATGTGCAACTCTGTTTCCCTTCCCTGCGTTACGGGAATAAAGGTTCCGTGGTAACAGCGGTCCCACAAGCTTGCGCATGCGCAATACAGTATCATTCCCGTTCCATAGGGGGAGTATAAGTGCATGCGTGATGGTTATAACTTAAGTCATGATTTATTATAGCATTAGATCCAGACTTGTATAGATCATTTAATCCCTGGAGCTATAATCATTTATTATCGGGGTAGCAAAGTCTGACATTATGTTATGTTAGGACACCTCATATAGGTATGAATGTATGGGTGGAGATAATCTCCCGTACCGTAACTAATTGGAGAGTGAGGGACTAATCTAAGATGATGTGTGGTATGTTTTTCATATATGTAATAAATCATAACATAACTGGTTACTAGTAAATTATGTACTGTAACTAATGCCCATAACAATTCTTATGGGTATATAAAATCTCAAGGGAAGTCTACTACAGACATAGTATCCCTACATAGTATGTTGGCTGAAGAGTAGTTTTATTCAAATAAAGGGCGTAAAACTGATCTGTTCATTTAGGCCATCTGGATGCACTGAGCCCATCCAGAAGATCCATCTCGCTTCTCTTTGTAAAAGGAGAACGTCCCAGTTCCCTTTTCTTTCTGGTTCAGGTATTGTTTCAATAGATTTAAAACAAATACTTTCCATTTTGCCTGCGTGTTCCAGATTTATGTGACGTGCAATTGGTGTGTCACGCTGATTCTGAATATCTCCGAGGTGTTCCCCTATCCGAACCCTAAACTGCCTTTTTGTTTTGCCAATTTAATTTTTAGGACACCCACAGCTGAATAAATAGATGACCCCCTGGGTCCGGCAATTGGCGAAGTCTGATTTATCTTCCCAAGAATTTGACACTGTGTTGAAGTCTCCCCCCACAATAGTCGGATCCTCCTCCCCAATAATGATCTGTCCCTCTAGGTTATGAAAGTATTTTTTATTGTGGTCGTTAGGTGCATAGATGTTAAATAGTTGTATCTTCCCTCCCGGACTGTCCAGTAGGATTTTTTGCCATCTCCCCTCCTCATCATGCTTGTGCCGCAAAATTTTGCATTGTGGTTGCTTATGTATCAAAGTAAGTACTCCTGATTTTTTATTTTTAGATGGAGATCCCAACACTTCACCCACCCACAATTTTTGCATTCTCCCCAAGTCTGCACTTTTCAGATGTGTCTCCTGTAAGATGGGTACATCCGGTTTGAGTTTTTGTGAGGAGACTGTAGGCCCTTCACATTCCGTGATATTATTCTCATTTTGTCTACTTAATGACAGATACCCTTTCATCCCAGCTCTAACTTTATGTCCTAAGGTAAAGAAAAACTAGAACGGAACTTTTTTCCTTCTTTCCCTAAAACTCAAATCCCCCCAACCCCCTATAAGAATTCAACTTTTTTGGACTTCCTTTTTTCGTACATGTAGTAGTGGGACTCTCACCTGTCCCACCCTGTATTCCTCAGTTACCAACACTGAAATACAGTTACCGGCTTTGCCACAACCCCGCCTACCCCCCTTTTTAACTGTAATTCTGCCCCCTTTGCTACATAGGTTGCAATGCTCTGTCCTCCCAACCAATACATGTCTATCCAGTAATGTGATAGAAAAAGCAAGAAAAGGGAGAGAAAGAGGGCAGGAGAAAAATAAATGAAAAGAAAAAAAAAAAAAAAGGAGACTGGAGATGTTTTTGACAAGCCTAGGTCTGGCAGACCCCACAAGACAACTGGTCAGGAGGAACTTTTGTTGGTTAAAAAATCAAAAGCCAGCCCCTCTTCCACTGCAGCAGAGTTCCAACAGGTCTGGTCACCTCAAGTCCCTGTGTCAACTAGAACACTTTGTAGAATTCTGTCTCGAAACAGCCTCCATGGTTGAATCAGTGCCCAGAAGCCAGCCCTAAACAAAAGGCAATTAAAAAAACGTGTGTTATTTGCCAAGTCCTACAGCCTGCAAAACAGATGGATGCTGGAAAAATGGCAGAAGGTGGATTTCTCTGATGAATCTTCAGTTGAATTACACCACAGCTGCCACAAATACTGCAGGAGACCTACTGGAGCCCGTATGGATCCAAAAATACACCCAGAAAAAAGTTAAGTTTGGTGGTGGAAAGATCATGGTCTGGGGTTACATTCAGTATGGGGGTGTGTGAAACATTTGCAAGGTGTTAGGCAATATCAACATAGGGAGAGAAGCTCCGCGTCACCGATAAAGTAGGTGCTCTAGGGTAAAAATTAGCACATGAGAAAAGAGTAACCCCGGCACACTACAACTCCCAGAAAAAAGGCAAAATGCAAAAAGTTGTATGCAATATTTTTATTAACACAATAGTTCCTTGAATGCTTTTTTTCAGAAAAAATGTATATGGTCCAACAAACTGGACGTTTCGGCCACAGGCCTTCGTCAACATGGACTATTATCATGCACAATCAAATGTATGCGAATATTCGGTAAGGGACTAGGAATTATGGAAATGAGTAGATTCTCATATGTTTATCACTGTGTCAATTCGCATACCCATAATTGGAACGGTATATACGTCAAGGGTATTCGATTCTAGTACATCGATGTGTTCTGTAACAAGTCACCTCACTGTGCAGGTGACTTGTTACAGAACACACGTCCAGCTGCGGTTTGGTCCGGGCAATTGCACCTCCGGTTCTACCGGCTTCAGTTTCCCCTACTGCCTGAGGACATAGGTCTTATTCTGTAGCACCATTCTAATGCTACACACAGTATAGAATCGATGTACTAGCATCGAATACCCTTGACGTATATACCGTTCCAATTATGGGTATGCGAATTGACACAGTGATAAACATATGAGAATCTACTCATTTCCATAATTCCTAGTCCCTTACCGAATATTCGCATACATTTGATTGTGCATGATAATAGTCCATGTTGACGAAGGCCTGTGGCCGAAACGTCCAGTTTGTTGGACCATATACATTTTTTCTGAAAAAAAGCATTCAAGGAACTATTGTGTTAATAAAAATATTGCATACAACTTTTTGCATTTTGCCTTTTTTCTGGGAGTTGTAGTGTGCCGGGGTTACTCTTTTCTCATTAGGCAATATCAACAGCCTAAAATATCAAGAAGTATTACCTACCTCTTACATTCCCAATCATAAAAGAGGTCAAATTCTGCAGCAGGATGGTGCTCCATCTCATACATCCATCTCTACAACAAAGTTCCTCCTGGCAAAGAAGATCAAGGTGCTCAAGGACTGGCCAGCCCACTCACCAGACATGAACATCATTGAGCATGTTTGGAGTAGGATGAAAGAGGAAGCTTGGAAGATAAAACCAAAGAATCTAGATGAACTCTGGGAGGCATGTAAGACTGCATTCTTTGCTATTCCTGATGACTTCATCAATAAATTGTATGAATCATTGTTGAACCGCATGGATGCAGTACTTCAAGCTCATGGAAGCGACACAAAATATTAAATATGGCTCTATTAGCACCACAACTTCATTCACCAATGTTATGCAACATACTGTATCTTTGTGTTAGAAGTTAATTATTTGTTTGAATTTCACATTACTTTCTGTGGGCGACAACTTTTGTCTTGCCAAAATCTGACCTTTCGGTGTTCATTAAATGATTAATATTTTAGCTTTGCAGCAACTTTATTTTCATAACCTAAACCAAATTTGTGAGGGTTTCAGCTTTCCGTAAGGAGAATAGTCTTCCCCCGTGGTCCCCACATAGCTTCTCACAAGCCAGATCAGTTACCCACACTTTGCACTGACGAGGGGCAATCGCCCTAAAACACCGTGTCTGCAAATTGGGATTCTGATCTGGCATATATCCTAGGTCATATGAAAAGGCTTGTTAAAAGGCAACTTTTAGGATTGCTACTTCCAATAGGTGGCGCTAGTGTTTGTCTCCTTTCCTGGAGAGATAATTTGAAGCTTTCAAAAGAGTAATTTATAAAACCAATGAATGCATTTAAAGTCAGGTTATAAGCTTTTATTTACATAACATGGATAAGCAACATAACTTCTGTCAGGGAGTGTAAAGCTGGGTTCACACATAGCGACAACGACGTCGCTGTTACGTCACCATTTTCTGTGACGCAACAGCGACCTTGTAAGTCGCTGCTATGATCGCTGCTTAGCTGTCAAACACAGCAGACGGAGCAGCGATCATAACGACACGCGTCGCTGTGCTACATGTGCAGAGAGTAGGGAGCCGCGCACACTGCTTAATGCTGGCTCACTGCACTCCTAGCTACAGTACACATCGGGTTTATTACCCGATGTGTACTGCAGCTACATGTGCAGAGAGCAGGGAGCCGGCACTGGCAGCGTGAGAGTGGCGGACGCTGGTAACGAAGGTAAATATCGGGTAACCAGGGAAAGGGCTTCCCTTGGTTACCCGATGTTTACCCTGGTTACAGCTTACCGCAGCTGCCAGAAGCTGGCTCCCTGCTCGCTTCATTTCGTCGCTGTCTCGCTGTCACACACAGCGATGTGTGCTTCACAGCGGGAGAACGATGACCAAAAAATGAAGCTGGGCATTCAGCAACGAGAGGCGACCTCACAGCAGGGGCCAGCTCATTGCTGGATGTCACACACAGCGACGGGACGTCGCTGCTACGTCACAGAAAATGGTGACGTAGCAGCGACGTCGTTGTCGTCGTCGCGGTGTGTGACACCACCTTAAGGCTGTTATGTGGTAAAGCATGAATTGATGAGATGCCTTTGCAAACTTCAGATAAATCACATCAGCTGCATTACAAATATCCAGATTTGCACTTACTTCCTCATAGAAACCCAACATGTTGGTTAAACATGATTTATCTTTCGTGAATCCATGCTGGTTATCAGTTACATTATTCTCTGCAATATATTTTTGCATTTCAGCTCTTAAAATGCCCTCAAAAACTTTGCACACCACTGATGTCAGGCTTACTTTGGTGGGTCTTCTATACATCCCACATGCTGCAGGTCGAGTCTTACGGAGCAAGAGTCACCCCCTCCCACCATGTGTCACGTTATATATGCAGCTGTCCAAACCATATAGGGAGATTCTTCTGAATGCATGATGTAAGTCTCTGGAAGGTTCCAAATAGAATATATATATATATATATATATATATATATATAGGACTAGGTCAGCATTTATCTATATTCAATACAGATACCTTAATATTAATTTAAGTACTGTTATCTATAAATTCTGCCATCTATATATCTAGTATCTGGATGTATTATATTATAAATTATTTAATAAATGTGAAGTTTTTACATACCATCCTTTGTTTTCTTTTTGGCATTGACTTATTTATAAAAAAAAATTGGGATTCATATTAGTGTAGTTCACGATTTGTGTTTCAGTAGCTAATTTTGCTAGCGTCATTTCTTTTTTAAATTTCCTATTGAGATGTTTATACTCTTAAAATGTTATTTCTCAGCCTTGAAGATTTTGAATGCCTTTTGTTTTTATCTTATTATATGTTGTACGGTCTTATTTATCCACAGTGATGTGTTTTTTTTTTTATTCCTGAACATTTTAATACCAGTAAGTATAAGTTTTCCACAGAATTCTAGTAGTATACCCTTAATCTTGTCCCATTTTAGTTCAGTATCCCCAGTTATCATGAAATGGTCCCAATCTACACGATTAAACATTTCATAATTTGTTGAAATCAGCTTTCCTAAAGTTACAGGTTGTTGCATTTGCCGTTTGAAATGTTCTATTGAATATTAGATTGAAACATACCACATTATAGTTGCTGATGCCCAAGTACTCCCGCACCTTTAGGCTAAGGCCACACGAGCATTTAGCATATGTTGCAAGATCATTGGATGTGTTATGCTAATGACTCCCAGCACCCGCTGAGCTGTGAGTGTAAGCAGAGTGTCATGCCACTGTGATGCGATCCTGTGATGGAATCACTACTGCAGAAGAGAGGAAGGGATTCATCTCCCCATCTCCTCCATTATCAGCTGATGTGATTATCACTCTGCACTCTGGTGTCAGGTAAGTGCAGTGCGATGTTTGTCTCGCACCCATAGACTTGTGTGGATACGAGTGAAAACAGATCCTGTTCAGGTATGTTAGAAGGCTTATAGCAAACTCCAATTAGCTGCTTTTCCATTTTTGCCCTCCCTGTGAACATTTACCCATGCGGACTCTACATTGTACCAGCTCCCTCCAATGTCGTCATTGAGCACAAGTCTTAAGTTAGATATAACAAATATACACACCCCTCCACCTTTGTCTTTCCTGTCCTTTCTGAATGTGGGGTAACCCTTTACATTTGTCACCCAGTCATGTCTTTCATCCAGCCAGGTTTCTGTAACCCCCATCACATCGTAATCCAATCCATGGCTGATATAAGTGTGTCCAATTCACTCATTTTCTTTACACGATTTCTTGCTTCTGCCAGCAAACATTTAAAAGAGAACCAACCACCAGGATTTTCCCATATAAAATAAAGGCAGTGCCATACTGGCACTACCGTGTTTCCCCGAAAATAAGACCTCCCCCAAAAATAAGACCTAGCAGGAGTTTTCAGGGAGGTTTAAATATAAGCCCTCCCCCGAAAATAAGACTTAGTCGCGGTCAATAATGAAGTGTCCATGCAGTGGTAAAAAGATACTACAGGACACATCATTGTAGACAGTGGACACCCCCAGAAGAGAGAAGACAGTAGAAGACCCCCCGATTATACTCACCAGACGCCGACCAAAAGCAAGTGAGCGCATTAAGGTCCTGTGGCGGAACATACACATCAGATCACATATACACACACACACTCACCACATTCAGTGATATCGCTTGCTTCTTGGCGCGCGTAAAGACCTGCGACGCTGTGCAGTGAGCTTCCAGGACCTGCAGGATGATCACATGGCTGGAAGCACATGGTATCTCTGGATGTTGTGAGTGTGTGCGCGATTGTACCGTTATGTGCGATATCGTGTGTGTGTGAGTGTATGTGATTGGATATGTGAGTGTATACTGCCTGATGTTTGAGTGTGTGTTCTGATGTGTGTCGGCTAGAGGAAGAGGAGGACGGCATGCAGCACAGCTGCCTGGATCGCCCGCCGGAGATCACAGGGAGGAATGATATGGAATCTGATTGTGTGTGTGTCTATATGAGTGTATGCTATCTGATGTGTGTGTGTGTCTGTGTTTGTGTGTGTGTGTTATCTGATTTGTAAGTGTGTGTTCTGATGTATGTGTGTCAATCAGATGCAGGGGAGGACAGCAAGCATGCTGCACAGAGATCACAGGGAAGAATGATATGGAATCTAATGTGTGTGTGTCTATATGAGTGTATGCTATCTGATGTGTGTGTGTGTGTGTGATCACAGGGAGATCAGGGAGCCATACAGACGCCCGGGGCTGGTAAGTATAATGATCCTGGGAAGGGGGGGGGGTCTGCTTTTTGTGGGGGGGTAAACTTACCCCCAACCCTGTCTCCTTAAGAATAAGACACCCCCTGAAAATAAGGACTAGTGCTTTTTTCAGGGCAAAAAAATAAATAAATATGACAGTCTTATTTTCGGGGAAACAGGGTAGCATAGTGATTAAACTCATACCTTCAGTTTTCAGATTGGATAGTTGATTGCAGAAAAACTAAAGGTCCAGCTGTACTGGCGGCGCATTGTGAAATGTAAATAACCAAAAAAGGCCAACCAGGAGGACGCAGGGTGAGGAATTTACACAGAGGACCCGACCCATTGCACGCAGCAATCTGTCTATCCGATCCGCAACATGCAGAACCCGAGCAACTGGAAGATAACACACTGCTCGGCATTCACGATCTCGATGGTAGATGACCTTGTCTGTGTAATTTTAGAGTCCCCTAACACAACATCTGTCTGGCCTTTGCTGCACTCCTATTTCCTTCTATAGCAGTCATTTTCATGATTACTATGAGGCACGTCCTTAGGTTGCAGTCCTAATATCAGCCAAACAGGCATATTTACCAGGTTGTGCCAGATCAGGACTAGGATCCCTGACACTTTTCTCCTTGCTCCTTCCTTCTATCTGTTAACCAGCTACCTACCTCTGGGTGCTGACCTTCCCAACCTCAAAATTACTGGCCCCAGCCAGAGGATGCTCAATTAGCTCTAAACTCCTCTCCAGGTTTGCAATGAGTCTTGCAAGCTGCATATTTAGCTCCATTATCTGGGCTTCCAAATATGTAACACGCTGACATCAAGCACAAACATATTCACCCTCGAAAAGCTGTTCAAGGCATACATACATCCAACAAGATGCATTGTCCATGAAGCTCATATTAAATGGAGATAAACAGTACAGATTAAGCAAAAAAAAAAAAAAAAATACAAAACACCAAACTATGCCCTTGTGGTAAACTATGATATTGCGTTTAACTATGGACTTTACTACAGCCCTCGCATGCTCAGCAGCCCTCACATACTGTGGATAAGACTTGTAGTTCTCCAACAAGCTAGTAACAGCTACAAACACTTAAGTCACCTGACACAAATCACAAGATCCAATTTTTAGTTTCTCCTTTGACAGCAGCAGATACAACACAGACAATACACCAAATAAATAAAAACAATTATATGGTTATCACAAACTATGATATTGTGTTTAATTATGGACTTAACTGCAACCCTTGAACTTTACTGCAGCCCTTGCTGGGTGTGGCTAGGACGTGTAGTTAATTATTGTATGCATTTTTTTAGGAGTCAAATTTATTTAAAGGGAATCTGCCAGCCAATCATCGGACCTGAATCCAATAGAAAATTTTTGGAGGTAAAGAAAGCAAAGAGTTCATAGACTGGGCCCACATAACCTTTAAGATTTGAAGAGCACCAAATCCAGCTCCCCAAATCATATTATGTAGTCTGTGAGCTGCGTTGTCAGTAAAACCCGGGTGCTTTTCTCTGTCGTCCACAGCGTTCGGCAGAAAAAAAAAGCACTATCTGTGATTTTTTTCAAATTTGCTGCGTTTGAACTGCGCATGTAGTAAAAAGGCTGTCATGCACAGCACAATCAGTAAATGCAAGAATGTATGGGCTCTTGTTTGGTATGACATAATTTCTGTCATGTGTGGTCAGCGTCACTTCCAGTGTGGAGCACAGTGCGTCATTCAATAGAGCCCTCGTTCACGTCATCAATGAGAAGCTGTAGGTGAAAAAGGGCAAAGGGTGATGGGATTTAGGGGGTCTGTACTGATGTGGGTTTGCCTGTGGTACAGTTTAGGGGGATATATTATGCCATTGGGGTGCCTGTGGTGAGATTTGGTGTGGCTATAATAGGGGGATGCTTTTGGTAGGATTTATAATGGTAGGATGCCTGTGGTGGCTTTTTGGGGGTGTATAATGCTGGGGGGATGCCTCTGGTGTGGTTTATAGGGCCTATAATGCTGTGGGGATACCCCTGTGTTGGTATTTGGGGGAATGTATACAATGCTGTAGGGATGTCTGTTGTGGGTCATAATATGATAGCAGTACTCCTGTGGTGGGAATTTAGGGGTGTGCGATGCTGGGTTGACACCTGTGTGGTATTTGGAGTTTGTACAATGCTGTGGGATGCCTGTAGTGGGATTTTAGGGGTCTATAACGCTGTGCGGATGCCTGTACTGGGATATGGGGTGTGCAATGCTGGGGGAGAAGTTTATGGTGGGATTTACATCCCAGGGAAAGCGCCTTTAGCCCTACAACCCAACATGTGATGTGAGGACGCGCATGCAGCGTTCACTACTGAAAGCTGCATGTGCATACCATTAGGTCATCACACTGGCCTGTGCCAGCGTACTCTAGGATTACCTTTTGAGCAGGGTTAGCATGATATGCGCTCCCGTCCCATAAAAGAGCAGGTTTACCGGCTTCCCTGCTGTACATGCCTCTTGATGCTGTGATGCCTGGCCCCTACTGCTGTGAGCCCGCCACCCAGTGCTGTTCCATCTACCATTGCTGTGCATGTAACCCCCAGTGTTGTGTACCCCCCACTGTTGTCCATGCCCCTCTGATTATGTCTATACTCTCCCAGCTCCTTCTTTGATGTCTGTGCATCAGCCCCTCCTGTGATATCTGTGCCCCAGCATCTCCTGTAATGTATATGCCCCCACCCCACTTGTGATGTATATGCCCCCAGCATCTCCTGAAAGTTATGCGCTTCAGCGTTTCCCGTGATGTGTATGCCAAGCGTCTCATGTGATGTATATATTTTACTGAAAAAACTTTATAACTCCAGCGGACAAATTTGAGGATGCAGATATATATTAAAAAATTTTTTGCATTTGCAAATCTTTATTTTGAAAAACTTCCATAAAATTGGAGCCACACTTCTGGGCGGTGAAGGAAAGAGATTAGGAGTGGTAGCCTGCTTGGACTATGCATTTCGGCGTACAAGCGCCTTCTACATGGTCCATCCATGAGACCATGTAGAAGGCGCTTGTACGCCGAAACGCATAGTCCAAGCAGGCTACCACTCCTAATCGCTTTCCTTCACCGCCCAGAAGTGTGGCTCCAATTTTATGGAAGTTTTTCAAAATAAAGATTTGCAAATGCAAACATTTTTTTTAATATATATCTGCATCCTCAAATTTGTCCGCTGGAGCTATAAAGTTTTTTCATTTGGATTTCCCGTGGCTGGCTCCTGATCTGGTTTTCCGTGCGGACTATCTTTCTGGATTGATACTGGAATCCACACACAGGAGTGTACGGGTAAGCTGGCTTTGAAAACTATTTAGTTTTTTGTATATATTTTACCAATCATCACAAAGAGCTGACTGCACTCCAGACCAAGATAAACCTGAAAAAGCAGTTGTGAGAAGCAACATGATCAAGATCATCGAACATCACAGCCGCACCAAAGAGAAGCAGCTCCAGCCACCACAGTAGAGGTGAGTTGTTTGACCAAATTAAGCATGGTAATTTTCAAGTTGATAATTTTGAATGGCCACAAAATGTTGGTAGAAATGTCCAAATGGCCACCAGCAGAGAAAAGGTTCCCCACCCTGCCTTAAAACTCAAGGACAGTGCCCTTGGTTCTACAACTCAAGGGCAGTGGCCTTGGCCCTACAACCCAGGGATAGCACCTTCTAGTCCCACAACCTAGGGTCAGTGTCCTTGGCCGTACTACAATTCAGGGACAGCGTGCTTAGCCCTACAACCTAGGGACAGCTCTTGAATAACCCTACCAACAAGGGACAGCTCTTGGATAGCCCTACTACCAATGGACAGCTGCCGTATAGTCCTACTGCCCAGGGACAGCTGTCGTCTAGCCCTACTTCCCAGGGAAAGCAGTCGCACACACCTACTACCCAGGAATAGCTGCACACATAACTCTTGTACCCAAGTACAGCTCTCTTATAGTCCTACTACCAAGAGATAGCTATGGTAAAGCCCTATTATGCAGGGACAGCTCCTGTAAAGCACTTCTACCCAGGGACAGCTCTCGTACAGCCCTTCTGCCCAGGGACAGCTCTCGTATAGAAACCGGCCAGTTTGTGCATGGCAGTACATGCTTGCACCAGGCTACATGGAGATCTGCGTGAGCCCTTACAATTATAAGCGGCCCTTTTAAGGCAACCACAATGCTGATGTAGCTTTTGGTGAAAATGAGTGACACCCATGGTTTAAAAGAATGGTCCAAACTCACATCTAAGCAATGCATGTGACTGGTTTATCAATATAGACGGAGTCATTAAGCAGTCATCACCATGAAAGGCTTTTGAATGAAGTATTAAATAAATGTCAGTGTGTTAAATACTTTTTTCCTGTGTAATTTCTCATTATTACAGATCACTAAATTTATGGACATCTATGGGTTGATTTATTTGCCTGTGGTGATTGAATTGATTTACAACTAGTGAGAAATTCATGTCAATAGCACCTTAGGAAATATATTTACTTAGAAAATAGACAGCACGTTCAATAATTATTTCATTGACTGTACATCTCTTTCTTACTGATTGGTCCTGCACATATACTTTATTATCTCCATAAGGCAATGGTTGTGGCTAAATACCAGTGGCTAAAAGGATCTTGGACGTGACCGGCTTGGTTGGTGGGCATAGTGATGTTTCCTCCCGTCCACTATAATCATGCAAGGGAGGCTACATCCCCCCTGCATTCCCCCCATCAGGGGGTCTTACACCCAGACCCCGCTTCTATTATAATCAACTCCCTGCCCACATAGACTTAAGGCCACGTCTCACTAAGCGACATCGCTAGCAACATCGCTGCTGAGTCACGGTTTTTGTGCCGCAACAGCGATCTTGCTAGCGATGTCGCTGTGTGTGACATCCAGCAACAACCTGGCCCCTGCTGTGAGGTCGCCGGTTGTTGCTGAATGTTCTGGACCATTTTTTAGTTGTTGCTCTCCCGCTGTGAAGCACATATCGCTGTGTGTGACAGTGAGAGAGCAACGAACTGAATGTGTAGGGAGCAAGGAGCCTGCCTTCTGACAGCCAGCGGTGAGCTGTAACCAAGGTAAATATCGGGTAACCAAGCGAAGCGCTTTGCTTGGTTACCCGATATTTACCTTGGTTACTAGCGTACGCCGCTCTCAGGCTACCAGTGCCTGCTCCCTGCACTCGTAGCCAGAGTACACATCGGGTAAATAAGCAAAGCGGTTTGCTTATTAACCCGATGTGTACTCTGGCTACGAGTGCAGGGAGCCAGCGCTAAGCGGTGTGCGCTGGTAACCAAGCTAAATATCGGGTAACCAAGCGTTTGGTTACCCGATATTTACCTTAGTTACCAAGCGCAGCATCGCTTCCACACGTTGCTGGGGGCTGGTCACTGGTGAGATCTGCCTGTTTGACAGCTCACCAGCAACCATGTAGCGACGCTCCAGCGATCCCTGCCAGGTCAGATCGCTGGTGGGATCGCTGAAGCGTCGTTTAGTGTGACGGTACCTTTAGAAAAATAATCTTGCTTCCTGGTATCATCTATGTTGGCAGAGGTCCTACTGTCCACTGGGATTTAGCCATTACCATAAGGGGATACAGAAATACAGTAGGGAGTGAATGCAGCTTCTGAGACTGTGGAAGCGGTTTAGATAAAAAATACAGAATAAAAGTAGAGAAACGGTAAGGACACAATTGTAGGAGTTTACTACAGGCCGCCTGAGCAAGCTGAAGACATGGATGAACTCCATATGCATCAGACTGCCATGTTCTCAACAAAATACAACATAGTGATCATGGGAGATTTCAACTATCCAGACATTTGTTGGAATTTCTCTCAAGCAAATGTAGCAAACTCATATCCTCTCTTGCTGACAACTTTATCTTCCAAAAGATATAGGAGAAGACAAGGGCATCTGCTACTTTGGATTTAAACCTTATAAACAGGGAGGAAATGATTGAGGAGTTAAAAGGTGGCTGGGAACCCATGAGGCAGCGTTCATGCGATCATAGAATTTTGGATAACTAGAGTAAGACCTGTGAAAACTCAGACTTTAAGGATGGATTTCAGAAAGGCATTCAGAAAGAGGATAGGAAGGATTCAATGGCTGGATGTCCTTAAGGACAGAAATGTCCATGAAGGATGGGAAACTTTGAAACATGAGATTCTCAAAGCACAATCGTTAACAATCACTAAAAGAGGGAAAAATATGAAGGATTTAAGAAGACCAGGATGGATGAACTCAAGATTGAAACATTTGCTAAAAAGGAAGAAAGAAATGTTTATCAAATGGAAAGAGGAAGGCATATCTAAAGAAGAATATAATGCAGTCTGCAGAACCTGCAGGGCACGCATCAGATTAGCTAAAGCTGCTAATGAGTTAAGGCTTGCAAGTAGGGCTGTGGAGTTAGCGTCTGTGTCCATTTTGGTGGAGTCGAAGTTGGAGTCAGTATAAAATGGAGTCAAACTCCTAAAATATATAGTAAATTGGAACAGCATTTCAATGCAGTATGTAATGAGCATTTTTTCATAAGAATTTGGAAAAGATATGGAATGTCCTATAAATGTCTATTCTATTCCTGATCAAAGAATCTAAGCTTAGTTGAGATAAATCTGTGCTGCACTTTAGCTTCATGATATAAGTAGTGATGTTACCATTTTACTACAGTAAATTTATCACAAACATGAGTCATGTACAGTTGAAACCAGAAGTTTACATCTAAATAGTCACATCTCCAGGTTTTTCCTCACTATCTGACATGAAATCAGAATAAACCTTTCCCGTTTTAGGCCAATTAGGAACCAAAATTATTTATATTTGCCAAATGCCAGAATAATGAGAGAGAATGTTTTAAGGCATTTTTATTACTTTCTGCAAAGTCAAAAGTTTACATAAACTAAGGGGCACTTTGCACACTACGACATCGCAGGTGCGATGTCGGTGGGGTCATGTCGAAAGTGACGCACTTCCGGCGTCGCTCTCGACATCGTAGTGTGTAAATCCTAGATGATACGATTAATGAGCGCAAAATCATCGTAATCGTATCATCGGTGTAGTGTTGGGGAATTCCATAATTACGCTGCTGCGATGTTGTTCCTCGTTCCTGCGGCAGCACACATCGCTGTGTGTGAAGCCGCAGGAGCGAGGAACATCTCCTACCTGCGTCCTGCGGCTCACGCCGCCTATGCGGAAGGACAGAGGTGGGCGGGATGTTTACGTCCCGCTCATCTCTGCCCCTCCGCTTCTATTAGCCGCCTGCTGTGTGACGTCGCTATGACGCCACACGACCCGCCCCCTAATAAAGAGGTGGGTCGCCGGCCAGATCGACGTCGCAGGGCAGGTGAGTGCATGTGAAGCTGCCGTAGCGATGTTCGCTACGGCAGCTATCACAAGATATCGCAGCTGCGACGGGGGCGGGGACTATTGTGCTCAGCATCCCAAGCATCGGCTTGCGATGTCATAGTGTGCAAAGTGCCCCTAAGAGTACTATGCCTTTAAACAATATGGGACAGGCCATATGATGATTTCATGTCTTAGGATAATTCTGATTTATTGGCAACATCTGAGTTACAGATGTGCTGTTTCTA
Organism: Anomaloglossus baeobatrachus; assembly: GCF_048569485.1. NCBI lineage: Eukaryota > Metazoa > Chordata > Amphibia > Anura > Aromobatidae > Anomaloglossus > Anomaloglossus baeobatrachus. The sequence goes on from NC_134355.1 coordinate 230,906,805, forward strand.
TTTGTCTTAGTTAAAAATGTTATTTAATGTTTTTCATGCTTGTCTCTGCTGCCATCTACTGGTCAGACCTTTCGGCTCCTCTGTTTCTTTTGTCCAGCCCATGGGAGTGTCTGATGACCCTCTTGCATCACATCCTGGGATGTTCATTTCCAAAGCAGAGTTTGTGAGAACAACATCCCATATTGGATTGGAGCTACTAGGAGCAAAGTCTTCTGACCACGTAGTAGCTTCAGAGGCAAGCATCGCTGGAAAATTACAATGCCAAGTACTTGGATTACTGCACTCTGCATGTCCTAACCTTTGGAGAAAATAAACCACCATTGTTTCATCTCAGCATGTGCATGTGTAACTCTGGAGTGCTCTGGTCCTGTCTGCCCCACCTATAGGAAAAACGAAGGTAAGACTCTCACAACCTCTCACAACTACGCACCTTCCATCGCCTTTAAGTGGGGACAGAACAGTCAGAAGACTGCTTAAGAGCTCAATACCCCAGCTACAGATCCCTAAGAACCCTGTAACTTCCCATGTAATCTGCCTAGCAACAAGCCTTGTTCACTAGTCTGCCTGCAGAGTGCATGCCTGGACAAGCCTAAGGGGAAGCTCTCCTATCTGCCACGTCCTGTGTCACCTCTGCTTGCATTGTAAAGGGACAGTTTATGCATCTGCTGTTTCTCTCTTGCTATACGCCTTCTATAGACTTGCAGTACATTATACCCCATTACTGCACATCGCTGCACTGCGAACCCCAAATTTTACTAAAGACACCTTGGGAATCTCATCAGGGAGTCCTTGCAGAGCTGCACAACAATTTTTGGACCCCTATTCAAAAGTCAAGTTTCTTCAAGAGACAGTACACCTTAAATCAAAATGGCCGAAAAAGACCTTGGACAGTTCCCCACTGCTGAAACAGAGCAAATACAATCTGATACTGTCCATTATGAAGCCCAGGAGGCAGAGCCCACGCTTTCAGCAGACCAAGTTGTCCGACCGAAGCGCTCTTCCAAACCCACGATAAAGGCCACTGAAAACTATCACACTATGAAAGATGAGTCATGTGAACAGCTGGAAGAACAGTGGGAACGAGTCACCTATTACATGTCAAGACTTGAATCCTCATCAGGTGATGCCGCATGCTTACAAGCCGTCTTGGAACGGCTGAACACAGCTCATGAAAGATACAAGAGACTGTCAACAAGGTATACTACCTTTCTAAAAGACTCTGAAATTGATGAAGCTCTTTCAGACCTGAGCAAGGCAGAAGAGGTAGACAAGGAAAGAGATGCCAAGGTGCAAGATGCCATAGACAAGGCCAAACACCGTATCTCTCACCAGCAAGAAACCAGATCACACCGATCAACCTCATCTAGACGTTCCTCTCGGTCATCCGGGTCATCATCCTCAAGAAGCTCAGCCCTGAGCGACAGGATACTAGAGGCCCGCATAAGAGCAGAGGAATCCAAGGTGAGACGTTCCTTCACAGAAAGAGAAGTAGAGGAAGAAGTCAAAAGGACTGAAGCAGAAGCCCTTGCAAAAGCAGAAGCCGCTAAAGCAGAAGCCAAAAGGGCAGAAGCAGAAGCCCTTGCAAAAGCAGAAGCTGCTAAAGCAGAAGCCCTTGCAAAAGCAGAAGCTGCTAAAGCGGAAGCCAAAAGGGCAGAAGCGGAGGCTCGGATAAAGATTCTTCGGTCACAGATGGAAGAGGAAGTTGCGCTAGCTAAAGTGAGACTACTTGAGCAAGCATTGATCCAAGGTCCTGATCCAGCTGACTCGCCACCACTGGAAGCAGACAATCCAGTTGATCGCACAAGAGACTATGTACTGAATCAGTTACCTGTAGCAACCCCGGTTTGCAGTACCGTCCAAGCCGACAACACCGAAACCTCCAACTTACCTCTACCAGTGCCAGTGCCACCTAAAGCACCTGAGCAAATTAATAACAGTCACCAAGAGGTGCCCTCTCAAACACAGTCACCACGGCAAGATGGCAACCAAGTGTTTCCTGACCCACTTCCACAGCTCAAGCAGCGGTCATCAGAATCTACTGAGGCTAAACCACAGCTCAACCCTGCAGCAACGTCATTTTACCCGGGAACATCTCATCCATTCACGCCAGGCAGCCCATACGCCCCAGGGGCATCACGAGTCGTCGTGGCAAAAAGTGGTGAGAAATCAGATATGTCTGAGTTTGCCAGGTTCATGGTGAGCAGAGAGCTAATCAACACTAGTCTCACGAAATTTGATGATCGTGCAGAGAGCTACAGAGCCTGGAAAGCAACTTTCAAGGCAGCCATCGCCAATCTCAACTTCACTGCAGAACAGGAGCTCGATCTCCTGATCAAGTGGTTGGGCCCAGGCTCTACAAACCGTATCAAGAGCCTCAGAACCGTCTATGTGGGACAAGCAGAAGCAGGTCTTGCTGCTGCATGGCAGAGACTGGAACGCACCTTTGGCAGCGCAGAAGCAATAGAGAAAGCCCTATTCAAGAGACTGCAGGACATCCCAAAGATCAACCTTAAAGAAGTCCACAAGCTTCAAGACCTAAGTGATCTGCTCATGGAGCTGGAGCTCGCCAAAAGAGATCCTCGTCTGTCTGGGCTGTGCTACCTGGATACAGCCCATGGAGTGAACCCAATCGTGGTGAAGCTGCCATACAGTCTGCAGGAGAAATGGGCAACGTCAGTCTCAAGGTACAAAAGAATGCATGACGTCACCTTTCCCCCATTTATTCAGTTCTGCAAGTTCATCGATGAGCAGGCCCAGATGAGGAACGACCCCAGCCTCGACTTCCTAGAGTTCAACACTTCGGCAGCTGCAACATCATCATCAAGGTATGAAGGTGTGATACACAAACGCAGAGACATTAAGAACACTGTGAGTGTCAGGAAGACTGAGCTACCATCACCTGCAGCACGCACAGATAAACAGAACACCATCTCATCACGAGATAAGTCTTTCAATCAAGAATGTCCCATCCATAAAAAAACGCATTCACTGAACAAGTGCAGAGGGTTTAGATCCCAAACCCTACAGGAGCGCAAGAAAGTCCTCACAGAGCTTGGGATCTGTTTCAAATGCTGCGCATCACTTGATCACATGGCCAAGGACTGTAAATCCATCGTCAAGTGTGAGGAGTGTCATAGTGAAAAACACGTTTCAGCCATGCACCCAACCCAGCTAGCTAGAGACACACCGGCTGCAGTCACCACCACTCCCACTCCAAGTCATGGCGGGGAGCCCAAGAATCAGACTGACACCCCCCCAGCCGTCTCCTGCTCATGCTCAGAGGTATGTGGAGAGGGCCAAACACAGAAATGTTGTGCCCGAATATGCCTCATCAAGGTTTATCCCGAGGGACATCCAGAAAAGGCAATGAAGGTGTATGCCATCATAGACGACCAAAGCAACCGGTCCCTAGCAGGAACCAAATTCTTTGAAGCCTTCGGAATTAATGGACCATCAGAAGCCTACACCTTGAACACCTGCTCGGGTCGCATAGAGACTAGCGGCAGAAGAGCCCAGGGATTCATTGCTTCTCCTATCAATGGGAAGACTGAAATACCTCTACCAACGCTCGTTGAATGTGACCAAATACCCAGCCACAGGAATGAAATTCCTACCCCAGAAGCTGCATTTCATCAACCACACCTAAGACACCTCGCTAGTGTTATCCCACCTCTGGACAATAACGCAGAGACTCTACTCCTGCTCGGCAGAGACAATCTAAGGGTACACAAGGTGCGACAGCAGTGTAATGGGCCTGACTATGCACCATACGCCCAGAGACTGGACTTGGGATGGGTAGTCATAGGAAATGTGTGCGTTGATCGATCAGAAATTGACTCCTTCAAGACTTATGTGCATGGAGATGGGCGCACAACCTGCTTAAAGCCATGTCCTCATCACTATGGAGTGAAAGAGAAGTCTCCAGACACAATACAGCTACCTGACATCGCTTCTTCTCTGCATATCGACAACTTGGGAAGATCAGTCTTTCACACAACCAAGGACGACGATAAAGTAGCCTTGTCAGTAGAGGACAGAGAATTCATCGGAATAATGGACTGAGTTTTCTAAAGACAAAACCAACCATTGGGTCTCTCCATTACCCTTCCGATCTACCAGGGTAAGACTCCCAAACAACCGAGCTCAAGCTCAGAACAGATTTAACTCTCTTCAGCGTTCCATGAACAGCAAGCCTGAAATGAGAGAACACAGCGTCGCCTTTATGGACAAGGAAGTCTGCAACAACCTAGCAGAACCTGTACCAACCGAACTGAATCCAGCAGATCACGCAACTAGACCTATGTCTATAAGTTCTTTTGCTAACTCTTCTTGGCTTACAGGTCCAGAGTTCCTGCTGAGACAGTCAGAAGAAGGTGTCCAGGAAGCCTTCAGCATCCTAGATCCGGACAACGATCCAGATGTCCGAGCTGAAGTCAATACCCTGGCCACCAGTGCAGAAAAAACTTCCAACCTCGGTTGCCAACGTTTTGAACGTTTCTCCAGCTGGATGAGGCTCGTCAGGACTGTCGCTAGGTTAGTGCATATCGCCAGATGCTGTCGTACTGACCTTAAAAACAAAGACTGTCATCACTGGCATGTCTGCCACAAACCCCTTTCTGCTGAGGACATCTCCCATAGCGAGTCCCTCATAATACGCCACCTCCAACAGAGTGAATTCGCCATAGAATGGAAGTGTTTATACAACAAACAGCAGATTCCATTAAGAAGTCCTCTCGCCAATTTAAACCCAGTCATTGACAGTTTCGGCTTACTGAGAGTTGGTGGTCGTTTAAATCAGGCTCATCTTGGAGTTGCAGAACAAAATCCTCTCATCATTCCCAACAAACACCATGTTACAGTCTTGCTGATCCAACACCACCATGAAAAGACTAAACACCAAGGCAGGCAAATTACAGAAGGTGCTTTACGGTCTGCAGGCCTCTGGATTATTGGAATGAAGAGACGTGTAGCACAAATACTACACGATTGTGTGCACTGTCGTAAAGCGAGAGGAAAACAACTGTACCAGCAAATGGCTGACTTGCCTACAGACAGACTTTCCACAGAGCCACCTTTCACCTACGTGGGCCTAGACGTTTTCGGACCATGGATGGTGTCCACACGCAGAACTCGCGGAGGCCAAGCAAACAGCAAGCGGTGGGCTGTGTTATTCACCTGCATGAGTGTTCGAGCCGTTCACATTGAGGTGTTAGAGTCCATGGATACCTCCAGCCTAATCAACGCCTTGAGAAGGTTCCTTACCATCAGAGGACCAGTGAAACAGCTGAGGTGTGACCGTGGAAGCAACTTCGTCGGTCCATGTGGAGAACTGAACATCGACACCAAACCTATCCAAGATCAGCTGGCAGAGAAAGGTTGCACCTGGATCTTCAATCCCCCTCACAGTTCTCACATGGGAGGCTCCTGGGGAAGGATGATCGGGATTTCACGCAACATCTTGAACTCCATGCTAATGGACGTCAATTCCTCAAGACTCACACATGAGACTCTAGTCACTCTTTTAGCTGAAGTCTCAGCCATTATCAATTCAAGACCCCTTGTGCCGGTGACCATGGATCCAGAAACACCAACCATATTAACTCCTACTATTCTCATTACCCAAAAAACTGACAACGCGGTAATGCCCAGCGGAGAGTTCACCCACGCGAACACTTATCAAAAACACTGGAAACGGGTTCAATACTTGGCTAACTACTTCTGGAACCGATGGAGGAAGGAATACCTCACCATTCTTCAAGGAAGAAAGAAGTGGCGACATCCCAAGCCGAACCTCAAGGAAGGAGACCTAGTCCTCATTAAAGATCAGACCACAGAAAGGACTGACTGGCCTATGGGACTAATTACTAGGATACTGCCTAGTCAGGACGGCAATGTTCGGAAGGTGGCGCTAAAGGTCATCAGGAAAGGTGAGACGAAGACCTTTGCAAGGCCAATCCACGAACTTGTTCTGCTTTTGCCCATAGAGAGCGTCCCTACAGGATGAACGCTACCGGACCTGAACTTTGAGCCATCCTTCTTGTTTTGGACTCAATTGAGCTTGTTTTTGCATTTAACATGCCTTTCCTTTCAGGTTGTATTATGGACTCAATAGTGAAATCCCCAAAGTGAATTTCAGACGGGGAGTGTGCGGTTTCTATTTGTCTTAGTTAAAAATGTTATTTAATGTTTTTCATGCTTGTCTCTGCTGCCATCTACTGGTCAGACCTTTCGGCTCCTCTGTTTCTTTTGTCCAGCCCATGGGAGTGTCTGATGACCCTCTTGCATCACATCCTGGGATGTTCATTTCCAAAGCAGAGTTTGTGAGAACAACATCCCATATTGGATTGGAGCTACTAGGAGCAAAGTCTTCTGACCACGTAGTAGCTTCAGAGGCAAGCATCGCTGGAAAATTACAATGCCAAGTACTTGGATTACTGCACTCTGCATGTCCTAACCTTTGGAGAAAATAAACCACCATTGTTTCATCTCAGCATGTGCATGTGTAACTCTGGAGTGCTCTGGTCCTGTCTGCCCCACCTATAGGAAAAACGAAGGTAAGACTCTCACAACTACGCACCTTCCATCGCCTTTAAGTGGGGACAGAACAACAGACACACCTGTGGATATATTTTAATACACACCTGAAACACACTGCTTCTTTGTGTAGCTTCATGGGAAAGTCAAAAGAAATCAGCCAAGATCTCAGCAAGAGAATTGTGGACTTGCACAAGTCTGGTTCATGCTTGGGTGCAATTTCCAGATACCTGAAAGTGCCTTATTCATCTGTACAATTATACACATGTACAAACAAGATGAAAATGTCCAGCCATCATACTGCTCAGGAATGAGATGGGTTCTGTGTACCAGAGATTAACGTGCTTTGGTCAGACATGTGCATATCAACCCAAGAACAAAAGCAAAAGACCTTGTGAATATGCTGGCTGAAGCTGGTAAGTGTGTCATTACCTACAGTGAAACGAGTACTGTATTAACATGGTCTAAAAGGCCCTTCTGCCAGGAGGAATCCATTACTCCAAAAGAAAGATAAAAAAAAGCCAGATTAATGTTTGCAAATGCACACAGAACTAAAACATTAATTTTTGGAGACAGGTCCTGTGGTCTGACAAAATAAAATTGAACTGTTTGGCCATAATGAACATCGTCATGTTTGGAGGAAAAAGGGGGAGGCTTTGAAGCCTAAGAACACCATCCCAACTGTGAACACACAGGGGTGGCAGAATCATGTTGTGGGGTTGATTGCTGCAGGAGGGACTGGTGCATTTCGCAAAATAGATGGCATCATGAGGAAAGAAGATTATGTGGCACTACTGAAGCAACATTTCAACACATCAGCCAGGAACTTAAAGCTTGGGCAGAAATGGGTCTTCCAAATAGACAGTGACCCAAAGTATACTGCTAAACTGTTTACAAAGTGGCTTAAGGATAGGAAAAACATGCATAGGTGTCTTTTTAGATAGTGTAAGTAAACTTATGACGTAAACGTAACATTTCTGAACAACTCTCCATACTCATTGAAAATTCTTGGAGAGCAGGAGAAGAGCAAATGCTGTCCCCATCTTCAAACACGGGAAGAAAGTGGACCCAGGGAACCATAGGACTGTGAGCCTAACTTTTATACCAAGAAAGATCTTTGAACAAATTATTAAACAACATGTATGCAAGTACCTGGATGAGAATGAAGTGATTAACCAGAGCAAGCATGTGTTTTTAATAATAAGTAATGTCCAACTTAATTTCCTTCTATGACAGAATCACTGATTGGGTGGATCAGGAAAATGCAGTAGATATAGTATATCTTGACTTCAGCAAAGCTTTTGACAAAGCATCTCATTCCATCCTTATTGAAAAAATGACCAAGTATGCATTGGACAAGGAAACTGTTCAGTGAATTCATAACTGGCTTAGCGATCGGACCCAAAGAGTGGTCATAAATAGCTGCACATCTAGTTGGAAGAGTATCTCAAGCGGGGTACCACTCTGTCCTGGGACCTGTGTTGTTCAACATCTTTATCAATGATTTAGATGTAGGAATGGAGGGTAAACTGATTAAGTTTGCTGATGACACAAAGCTAGGAGGTTTAGCTAAGGCTGCTTTCACACTACTTTTTTAACATGCGTCCTGAACGTTTTTTTAACGCAAAAACGGATCCAGTGCAAATGCGTTTTAATTTCAATGCATTTGCAATGGACTCCCGTCAACATGCGTTCACATGCGTTTGCGTGCGGTTTAGTCAGGATCCAGCGACTTGCAGTTTAACATTTTTCAAAAACACTACTTGTAGCGTTATTGAGCTGCGTCCAAATACTGCAAGTCGCTGGATCCTGACTAAACAGCACGCAAACGCATGTGAACGCTGGCATGCTGATAAACAGGATCCTGTTTGGCCAGAAACCAGCCTGGCGTTATCACAGTCTCTCTCCCCTCCCCTCTCTTTTCCCCTCCCCTCTCTCCTTTGCCCCAGCTGCGTCTGAATTTCCAGTCCGTCATGGTCAGTTCCCCTCACTCCCGATCACATGACTCCAATGCCCGCCCATAAACTTCAAGTGACAGGATCCTGTAAAATAACACTTGCGTTTGCATGCGTTTCTCTTTGCAAAAGCAGGGTCCGCTTTTGCAGCAAAAAAACGTTCAGGACGCATGTTAAAAAAAACGTAGTGTGAAAGCAGCCTAAGGCATGCGTTATGAAAATTTTTTTGCTGCAAAAGCGGATCCTGTTTTTCTAAAGAAAAACGCATGCAAACACAAGTGCTATTTTACAGGATCCTGCGGGCATTGGAGTTATGTGATCAGGAGTCAGTGGAACTGAACACGACAGACTGGAAATTCAGATGCCGCTGGGGAAAAAAAAGAGGAGAAAGAAAGAGAAAGAGAGAGACAGAGAGCGAAACAGAGAGAAAGACAGAGAGAGAAAGAGAGAAAGGAAGAGAGAGAATGAAAGAGAAAGAAAGAGAAAGAGAGAAAGAGAAAGAAAAAGAAAAAAAGAGAAAGAGAAAGAGAGAGAGAAAGAGAAATAAAGAAAGAAACAAACTCACTCTGGTTTCTGGGCACACCAAACAGGATCCTGTCTATCAGTATACCACCGTTCACATGCATTTGCGTGCTGTTTAGTCAGGATCCAGCGACTTGCAGTATATGGACGCAGCTCAAAAATGCTACAAGTAGCATTTTTAAACAATGTTAAAATACTGCAAGTCGCTGGATTCTGACAAAACTGCACGCAAACACATGTGAACGCATGTTGAAGCAAGTCCATTGCAAATGCATTGAAATGAAAACGCATTTGTACTGGATCTGCTTTTGCAGCAAAAAAACGTTCAGGACGCATGTTAAAAAAAGCGTAGTGTGAAAGCAGCCTAATACTAGAGAAGAGAGAAAGGATTCAAAAAGATCTAAACAAACTGGAACAGTGGCAGTAGCTAAAATAATGGTTTATAACATAAAGAGTTGCAAAGTCCTACATCTTGGCAAGAAAAATGAAAAAGCATATACAGAATGGGAGGATTAGGACTAAGCAACAGCATGTGTGAAAAAGACTTGAGTATAATAATAGATCACAGATTGCACAAGCCCAGGAGTCAACAGTGTGATGCAGCAGCAAAAAAGGCAAACACAATTCTGGGATGTATTAAAAGAAGCATACAGTCTAGACCACGTGAAGTAATTATTGCCCTCTACTCTTCTTTGGTCAGACCTCATCTAGATTACGGTGTCCGATTCTGGGCACCATATTTTAAAAAAGACAACAACAAACTGGAGCAATTTCAGAGAAGATCAACCAGACTGGTGACCGGTCTACAAACCATATCCTATGAGAAAAGGTTACAGGATTTGGGAATGTTTAGCTTGCAAAAAAGAAGACTGAGAGGAAACTTAATAGCTGTCTACAAATATCTCAAGGGCTGTTACACTGTTGAGGGATCAGCCCTATTATCATTTGCACAAGGAAAGACTGGAAGCAATGGGATAAAACTGATTGGGAGGAGACACAGATTAGATAGTAGAAAAAACTTATTGACAGTGAGGGTGACCAATGAGTGGAACAGGCTCCTACAAGAGGTATTGAGTTCCCGTTCAATGGAAGTCTTCAAAAAGAGACTGGACAACCATCTGTGTAGGATGATATAGTGAATCCCGCTGTGAGCAGGAGACTGGATCAGATGACCCTGGACGTCCCATCCAAATCATTTATTCTATGATAATGATGCAATATGGGCCCGACTCATCATTTGCATTTTTTTTTTAAATGTCACTTTTACTTTTCTGTCGTGTAATTTTTGCTCACATTATATTTGCCAAATGTTTTAAAATGGAGCACATTCCAACTATTTAGTGTAAAAAAGTTACACATTTTGCTAAATAGTTCAAAATTTGCACTAAAATAACTGGTGCATAAAAAAATGACTGAAAGGGAGGACTGGAGATCAAAAGTTTCAATTGATGAATGTGCCAAAAATATCTGGAAAAAAACCCACCCAAAGTGGAAAATATTAAAAAAGAATCTGTCACTAGATTTTTGCTTTGCTATTTGTCAGCAGCCTAATGTAGACAGAAACCATGATTCCAGTGATGTACCGTATTTTTCGGACTATAAGACGCACCGGACTATAAGACGCACCCTTGTTTTAGAGGAGGAAAGAAATAGAAAAAAATAAAATTAAAGTAAAAGAATGTGGTCATGACACACTGTTATTTTACTGCTGACAGTGTTACTGAGGTAATAATATCCCCAAATTCTGTCCTCATATCCTCCTTTCTGGGTACCTTGTATATATGGCCCCCATCGTGGAATATGTATGTTCCCCATCATTATGTGTGTGATCCTCCAATCTGGTGTGTGTGTGTGTGTATATAGTTATAGTGTGTGTGTCTATAATGTGTGTGTCTGTGTGTATATAGTTATATAGTGTGTGTGTGTGTGTGCGTGTGTGTATGTGTGTGTAAAGAGATATATATATATATGTATGTGTATATATATATATATATATATATATATATATATGTATATGTATATGATCCAACCCCATCCAGGTGTACAGTAATGCCTTTATATATTATTTATTGCCTTACTTTTACTGTTGTGCTGATCACCATGCTTCAGTTTGGTCCTGGCATTACAAACACAGTCTCACATATCTGAAGGACCTGCAGTGATGTAATGAAGAGGCGGGCACTGTGCTGTTCTGTGCTGCTCTGGCCACCCCTCTGCATTACTTCACTGTAGGTCCTTGTCAGCTACGGGAGACTGTTTCTAGTGTAAGGCAGCAGGAGCAAAGTGAAAGTAATTTGAGCCCTCAGCACAGAGACTGCGGCTGTGCTGTGAAGGTATGCCGTGCTCTGGCCCGGACACTGCAGTGATCTGCACTTCCCCCAGGGCCATACATGACTGCAGCGTCCCCCTGCTCCTGCCTCCTAAACAGCGGACACACAGTGTCCCCAGCCACTGCAGGAAGCCGGGGGCTGGAGCACTCATGTGTGTCTGCTGTTTACATTAAACAAGTTATTCATTAGCTGCTCCTCACCCCCGCTGACTGCAGAGAGGTGAGCGGGGAGCAGCTAATGAATATTCACTGACTTTAAGCAGCGGGCACACGTGGTTTCTCCAGCGCCGGCTTCCTGTAGCTGCGACCCTCCCTGCCTCCTGTGATCCCACTCCACAGTGCGGACTCCATACAGCTCCCTACCCCGCAGCTTCAGACCATAAGACGCACCCCACACTTTCCTCCCAAATTTGGAGGAAAAAAAGTGCGTCTTATGGTCCGAAAAATACGGTATCACTTTTTTCTGCTGAAGATTAGTTGTACGAATGCTGAGATCTAAATAACCCCTCCAACACCATTGATTGATAATTTTCTTTGTACAATGTACATTGCCAGAAAGCTGGTAATGAGTGACGGGGACAGGTTTAGGCTATATCCGCACACTGCATTTTTGTGGTGATCACAAAAATGCACCTTGTGAAAAAAAACATCCTGTTGCAAAAAAAAAAAAGTATCAATAACGCATTCCTTTTTGGTACGTTTTTGATGTTTTTTTTACCATGTATATTTTTTTAATCACCCAAGGGTGAAAAATGCAAAAAAAAGTTTGAGATGCTGCATTTTTGTGGTCACACAAAATGCAGCCCCCCCAAAAAGCAACATGCGCACAGCAAATCTGAAATCTCTAAGACTTTGCTGGGGAAGAAAAAGCATGCAGTTTGGGTTGACTAAAAGGTCACTACAAAATGCATCAAAAAGCATAAAAAAACTGGGGACTTACACCGAGCAGGAGGAATACATGGCATTAAGGGTGCTTTACACACTGCGATATCGCTAGCGATCTCGTTAGCGATGTGACTCGCCAGATCGCAGATAAGATTTGCCTAGATCGCACATAGGTCATTTTTTTTTATAGCGCCGGTCACATGTGTGATTTCTGCAAATCGTATGTGCGATCTGACGTGTTACATCGCTAAGGAGATCGTTAGCGATGTCGCAGCGTATAAAGCACCACAACTAGTCCTCTAGTGACAGATTCCTGCTGATAAAACTCAGATTTTATTGAACCTACAACTAGCAGGATAGTAAGTGACATCACTAGAATCAAGGTCTCTTCTCCTACATAATGTTGCTCTCAGGTAGGGTAAAAAAAAAAAAAAAAAAAAAAAAAAGCTACAGATTAGCCAAAAAAGAAGAAAGGTGAACACAAAATAGGCTTTAAACAAAGGGCAAGTTAAAACAAGTGAAAAACAGGATAAGACCGGTGAAAAAAACCCTGAAAAACCTAGATGAAAACCAGATGCAACTGCAATAATGAATCGGGCCCTTTGTGTTTTGGCCTTGAGATTACTTTTATTAGCACCACACAAAGTAGTTACTGCTGCAATACTCAATTAAGATTCTGCTTGCATTACAAGCACACACACACACACACACACACACACACACACACACACACACACACACACACACACACACACACACACACACACACACACACACACTTCTTAGCTTTAAATAAACTGATTGTTAAGTACACAGTCTACAGAAGTATAGGTAGTAGTACATGGTTATGGTTGCTTCCTACTATGCCTTACCCCATAAAAATTTCCTCCATGTCAACTTTGGTTAGTTTACAAAGCAGAAAGTTTTCGTGCAAAACTTTTGACAAAATCTGATTTTTTTTAAAGAAACTATATAAAAAGCCATAATAATTATAAAATTTAATATAAAACAGAAAATGCCATGTTCATAATAAAACAAATTAAATTATATCCTAATAAAGGAACAGCTTTAATTGTAGTGTCCCAATAAAAACACTAAAAAGTGTTGAATGTCATAGTGTTACAAATGTTCTTCTTTGTACTGGGAAGGTTCTATTACATGTGAGTTGGGCAGTGGAGACATACAAAAAGACTGATTTGCCCTCATCCGTGTAGGACTACAGCTATAGTCATGATTAATGGAAACATAATCTTGCCGAGGGGAAGTCATTGCCTGATGCTGAATACTATACTCAATAGAGTTAGAGCAACTTGGTGGCTGACAAGCATAGTGTGGCATTTGAAAGAGCGAAATGCTAGATTCTTCAGTGAGTTTCTTCATCATCCCTTTGAACAAAATATCAGTTATAAGAACTTCTGATAGTAGTCTTTGTTTGTCATCCATTTTGCGCAGCTTTGCAGCAACTGTGACACCAAATGCATCAAATTCATCTTCTTTTTGGTTTAAAACCGCTGCTGCTTCAGAAAGTAGTTGTCGACTTAGATCATCGTTGACAGGCTTTCGCTTTTTCTGGCCCGGTACTGGAATGGGTGCCTGCTGTTGCTTCTGTTGGTGGTGTTGTATTTCAATGATTTCTTGGGGTGGACTACGAATACAAACCTAAAAGGTAAAAAAAAATAAAAATTGTTAGAATCGATTGTCAAGGAGTAAGAAAATAAATAAATAAATCATATTGCTATATTCTCAAGTTGTGTCTTGAGCAGCACCATGTTTCCAGTTTCTTTTACTTCCTTTGTTGCCGGGGAGGGTGTGTGGGGGGGGGGGGGGGGGTTGGCTAAAAGTTCACTACAAAATGCATTACATGAGTGACTATTCTGCATCAGCAGCTTCCTCCAACAGCTGAGCTACTAATTGATAGTGTGACACATTACCAATCTGTCAGGGGCTTGTTCTGAAGTCTACAGTTATCACAATATTTGTATATGGAGATAACAGTGCATTTGAACAACTCAAGAAAACAATGAATAGGATAACTGCTCTAAACATAAACAAAAGGGGCTGTGTGCCTGCGCCCCAGTCCCGCTTGGACGCCTGCGCCCCAGCCCCGCTTGCGACGCCTGCGCCCCAGCGTCTCCTGTGTTGCTTACGGCCCCAGTGTCTCCTGTGATGTGCATGCCTCCCAGCATCTCCTGTGACTATATACCTCACAGGAGGGGCTGGGGGCATATACCTCACAGGAGGGGCTGGGGGCATATACCTCACAGGAGGGATTTCAGGAATATACAGCACAGGAGAGGCTGGGGGCATATACATCACAGGAGGGACTGGAGGAATACACCTCACAGGGAGGGGCACACACCATAGGGGGGGCACACCCCTCACAGGGGGGGGGGGAACACCTCACAGGGGGGGAGGGGCACACACCTCACAGGAGGGGGCACACACCTCACAGGAGGGGGCACACACCTCACAGGAGGGGGCACACACCTCACAGGAGGGGCACACACCTCACAGGAGGGGCTGGGGGCATACACCTCACAGGAGGGGCTGGGGGCATACACCTCACAGGAGGGGCTGGGGGCATACACCTCACAGGAGGGGCTGGGGGCATACACCTCACAGGAGGGGCTGGGGGCATACACCTCACAGGAGGGGCTGGGGGCATACACCTCACAGGAGGGGCTGGGGGCATACACCTCACAGGAGGGGCTGGGGGCATACACCTCACAGGAGGGGCAGGGGGCATACACCTCACAGGAGGGGCAGGGGGCATACACCTCACAGGAGGGGCAGGGGGCATACACCTCACAGGAGGGGCAGGGGGCATACACCTCACAGGAGGGGCAGGGGGCATACACCTCACAGGAGGGGCAGGGGGCATACACCTCACAGGAGGGGCAGGGGGCATACACCTCACAGGAGGGGCAGGGGGCATACACCTCACAGGAGGGGCAGGGGGCATACACCTCACAGGAGGGGCAGGGGGCATACACCTCACAGGAGGGGCTGGGGGCATATACATGTCCCCAGCCCCTTGTGTGATGTATGTGCCCCCAGTGTCTCCTGTCATGTATATACAGCAGTACCAGTGTCTCCTATGTGATGTATATACAGCAGTACCAGTCTTTTAAGTGATGTATATGCCCCCAGCATCTCCTGTGATGTATATACCGCAGTCCCAGTGTCTCATATGTGATATATGTGCCTCTAGTGTCTCCTGTGATGTATATACAGCGTCTGTTATATGATGTATATGATTTACCAATCATATCACAAAGAGTTGACTGCGCTCCAGACCCAGACAAAAATGAAAAAGCAGCTGTGAGAAGAAACATTAGTATTCCCAAACATCACAGCCGCACCAAAGAGAAGCACCACAGTAAGGGTGAGTTAATTGTTTGACCAAATATAGCAGGGTCATTTTCACATTGATAATTTTGTGAGGCCCCCGAAGGTTGGTAGAAATTTCCAAATGGCCCCCCGCCAGAAAAAAGGTTCCCCACTCCTGTTTTAGAGTAAAAACTCCTTCAGGACAAAATTACAATAAATAAAACGGTGTTAGTAAGGGCTACGGGACTGCAAAATTAAGCAAAATGGTGATTAAAGCAGTACAATTATAATTACAAAGTTTTTGCGTGGTTTTATGAATTTGTCTTCAAATATGAATATGTACGTATGCGTGTATGTGCATGTATCTGTTTATGTGCTTGTGTGTGTGTATGGGCCCCACTGAGACTCTTTCGCTCGGGCCAACGAAAACCTGGAGCCAACCCTGGTGACCACATCTGTGATTGGTTGCAATCAAACTGCTGGCATATGTGATTGGTTGCCCTCACATTAGCTGTCTGGGTCTGGAGTGGAGTGTAAAAATAAATAAATAATTGGAATAAATGGCGTAGGCTCCCCCATACTTTGATTCCCTGCCAAAATAAAGCGGACAACTAGGGGCTGATAGTCTCAGGCTGGGGAAGTCCATGGTTATTGGCTCTTCTCCAGCCTAAAAATAAAAAAATCCTTTATTTACAAAAAAAAACCAAAAAAAAAACAAAACAACCCCACCCTTTTTGTATTTCCAATTCATTAACCGCTAAAACACCTCTGCAGGTCTGATGTAATCCACAGACACGTCTCCAATGATCCTGGCTGTGCTACTTGCTGAGGTCGCAGTGCGCAGTCACATTAGGTAACGCTAAAGATCACTGCAGCGTCAGGGACACACCTGAGGTGAAACTCATTGAACTCAAATCTGGTAATCCAAATTGAATTCAATGACCCTGAATTACCGGATTATTGACTTCAATGATGCCGGATTACCTGATTAAGCGGCAACAATGAAGTAAAAAATCCTGCAGCACTGAACTTAATGCTGGATTACCGGAATGTCTACGCATTCCAGTATTCTGCATCTAAGCTCAATGAGTTCACCTGAGGCAACAGCTGGGATACCATGGGTACTTCAGCTGTGAGCTCAAGTGAACTCCTTGAGCTCAATGCCGGAATACCGTAATGCGTGCACATTGCATTACTAACCTCAGGCTTCATGGCTGCTGTGATTATTTGACAAATTACAGCTGTCATTAACCCCTTATACAGTGATGCCTCAGTTTTTGTTATAATCCGTCTGAATACAATCAATGAAAACCGAAACCGACTAAAACAGATGCAATTATTTCCATAGCAATCAATGTAAATCCAATTAATTAGTTTAAGACACTCTAAAATACATACAACAAAACACATTTTATAGGGAATAAAGATAGTGTTTAATACTAAAAACAATAAGAAATTAATATAAAAGCAGGGTGTGTCTTATGGTCCGGTGCATTTTATAGTCTGAAAAATACGGCAAGGCCACACAGAGCAGGAGAATGCATGGATCACCCTATGTTGAACATTGCAAAAATAGCAGCGTAGTCATGTGGGCATGCAGACAAAAACAAACGAAAACCAAAGCAACCAATGAAAACTGAGGCAAATTTTTAGTGGGAAAAAAATAAAACGAAAATCGAAACCAATGATAACCAAGGCACCACTGTATTACCCCCGACTACCAGTGCACCAGGGCAATCGGGATGAGCCGGGTAAGCACCAGGATCTAATTGATGTGCCAATTTTGGGGTGGCTGTACACTGCTATTTTTTAGGCTGGGCTGGGAAAGGCTCAATAACCATGCTTCTCCCTAGCCTGAGAATACCAGTCCCCAGCTGTAAACACACACAGCTGGGGGATGTAGCTTCCAGCTGTCTGCTTTATCTGTGCTGGGTATCAAAATATGGGGGAACCTACGCAATTTGTTCCAATTATTTGTTACACTCCACTTCGGGGACCCAGATAGCTAGTGTGAGGGCAACCACTCTGGCAGTCTGACTGCAACCAATCAAGAGGCTGTCACTGAGGATGGATGAGGAAGCAGTGAATATTCATGAGATTTAATGAGCGGACCTGGAAGCAGGGTGACTGCTGCGAGAAAACTCGGGAAGTATAATTGTCCTGCTTTAATCCCGATTTTGCTTTTTTTTTTTTTTTTTAATCTGGGTGGTCAAACCCGAACAGTAGTAGGCTATGTGCCCACGTTGCGTCCTGTCCCTGCAGAAATTTCTGCAGCGATTTGAACAGCACATGTGCGCTTCAAATCGCTGCAGAAACACTGCGTATGAATGCAGTGAAAAAGCCGATTTCATACGCTCTGGATGCAGCCCCCACCATAGACAGAGCAGGGGCTGCATGCAAAGTGCATGGAATAAGTGACATGTTGCTTTTTAGAACGCAGCAATTTGGCAGCATGCAAATCACTGCGTTCTAAAACATAACGTGCGCATGGATTATGCACAATCTTCATATATTGTGCTGGGGACGCAGGACGCATGCAGTTACGCTGCAGTGCAATACGCAGTGTAACTGCATGCAATACGCACACGTGGGCACAGAGCCATAGAGTCAGTGTTCAGGTTCTGTGCACTGACAGTAGGTGTCTGTTATGGACCCCGAATTTTCCAGTGCGGGTTTGCCCATCACTAGTCCATAAACTAAGAGAGAAGGGGAGATCTGCAGCTAACTGCCTTTTAGAACTTAAAGAACTAGAGAGAGGTGATAAGAGTTAGCGCCTCAGCCTGGAATGTACAGTGCCTACAAGTAGTATTCAACCCCCTGCAGATTTAGCAGGTTTACACATTCGGAATTAACTTGGCATTGTGACATTTGGACTGTAGATCAGCCTGGAAGTGTGAAATGCACTGCAGCAAAAAAGAATGTTATTTCTTTTTTTTTTTTTTTTAAATTGTGAAAAGTTTATTCAGAGGGTCATTTATTATTCAACCCCTCAAACCATAAGAATTCTGTTTGGTTCCCCTAAAGTATTAAGAAGTATTTCAGGCACAAAGAACAATGAGCTTCACATGTTTGGATTAATTATCTTTTTCCAGCCTTTTCTGACTAATTAAGACCCTCCCCAAACTTGTGAACAGCACTCATACTTGGTCAACATGGGAAAGACAAAGGAGCATTCCAAGGCCATCAGAGACAAGATCGTGGAGAGTCACAAGCCTGGCAAGGGGTAAAAAACCCTTTCCAAGGAGTTGGGCCTACCTGTCTCCACTGTTGGAAGCATCATCCGGAAGTGGAAGGCTTATGGAACTACTGTTAGCCTTCCACAGCCTGGACAGCCTTTGAAAGTTTCCACCCGTGCCGAGGCCAGGCTTGTCCGAAGAGTCAAGGCTAACCCAAGGACAACAAGGAAGGAGCTCCGGGAAGATCTCATGGCAGTGGGGACATTGGTTTCAGTCAATACCATAAGTAACGTACTCCACCGCAATGGTCTCCGTTCCAGACGAGCCCGTAAGGTACCTTTACTTTCAAAGCGTCATGTCAAGGCTCGTCTACAGTTTGCTCATGATCACTTGGAGGACTCTGAGACAGACTGGTTCAAGGTTCTCTGGTCTGATGAGACCAAGATCGAGATCTTTGGTGCCAACCACACACGTGACGTTTGGAGACTGGATGACACTGCATACGACCCCAAGAATACCATCCCTACAGTTAAGCATGGTGGTGGCAGCATCATGCTGTGGGGCTGTTTCTCAGCCAAGGGGCCTGGCCATCTGGTCTGCATCCATGGGAAGATGGATAGCACGGCCTACCTGGAGATTTTGACCAAGAACCTCCGCTCCTCCATCAAGGATCTTAAGATGGGTCGTCATTTCATCTTCCAACAAGACAACGACCCAAAGCACACAGCCAAGAAAACCAAGGCCTGGTTCAAAAGGGAAAAAATCAAGGTGTTGCAGTGGCCTAGTCAATCTCCTGACCTTTAACCAATAGAAAACTTGAGGAAGGAGCTCAAGATTAAAGTCCACATGAGACACCCAAAGAACCTAGATAACTTGGAGAAGATCTGCATGGAGGAGTGGGCCAAGATAACTCCAGAGACCTGTGCCGGCCTGATCAGGTCTTATAAAAGACGATTATTAGCTGTAATTGCAAACAAGGGTTATTCCACAAAATATTAAACCTAGGGGTTGAATAATAATTGACCCACACTTTTATGTTGAAAATTTATTAAAATTTAACTGAGCAACATAACCTGTTGGTTTGTAAGATTTATGCATCTGTTAATAAATCCTGCTCTTGTTTGAAGTTTGCAGGCTCTAACTTATTTGCATCTTATCAAACCTGCTAAATCTGCAGGGGGTTGAATACTACTTGTAGGCACTGTATCTACTGTGCATACTGGTGGCTGACCTATTTGTAAATAAGCTGAACACCATGTAGGATACATGTTTTCACAGCAGGAGAACCACAGCTGTGAGAAATATGAAGTCAATTGCAATCTTGCTTATTTTCATGCTTTCTAGGTAGACCAATTTCATAATATATAGTGTAGACATACGGATATATTAATTTGAATGTAATACCAGTAATTTAGGTCTTAATTCACTAAAATTACAATGCATATGATCAGTTGTACATCTACATTTACATTGCTAAAACATTTTAAAAAATTAAAAAAAAAAAAATAATCACAAACAGAGTACCCAAATGAAGGGTGCTTTATGGTAACAACACAATGGTAATAGGCAGAATAAATATTTTGAGCAGGTTTTAACATTTAGCAAAAAATTTTGGAGAGATTTTAAACCTTACTCTTAGGGAAAACTAATTTTTTATACTTTTGTTGGGGATAAGAATTGAGTACCCAGAAATACTAAATTCAGCCATTTCATAGACTCAGGTATATAGTTTAGCAGATGTGAACTAACACATATATTTATGCATGTCTTTGTTCCTTAACACAGTATATATCAGTATATGTAACTTAAAGATGGCTGCTATATCCTGTCTACACCCAAAGGAGATGATAAACAAAGAAATTCCTGGAGCCTAGACTGACCAATCAGGAAGAGACTATGCAGATCTATATGTCTTGAAGCCCGGACCTGCGATACTTTATTGGACTAAAACTTTTGTTTACACTCCTTTACTTCTCGGTCTAGGGGCTTTGTTTAAGAATAAGGTTCAGTTGCCTCAGTGGCAGTCATGGAGATAGATGTAATTGACTCGTCGTCCGTTATTTAGTCTCGCGTGCACTCATGACATTTTAATTTGAAACAGAGGTCAGATCGAAAAGGGATCGCTTGTGTCCCGTCCCCAACAGTGGAGGCACTGCTGAGATTGCCGTAAGAAAGATTGGCCGAACTTCTTTCTCGGATCCAGGAGATCGTTTCCCAATACCCGCAGACCGCCGACAGAGCTGATCACTCAAATATCGCAGGTAAGTGTCATATATAATGTATATGATGAGTTACCTGTGATTCGACGGTCTGTGGGGAAGGGTTTGATCACTGAACTGAGGGGGGGGTTGACGTTTTATATCCTAACGTGGCTATTATCTTTTGCCGGTAATCTAGAACAAAGGAACATAAACCCCACGCCCATAGGTGTTGGGTAAGGGTAGTACGATCAGACCGTCTGTCTGTATTTCTGAGTTGTGAACGCAGGTTTTTAGCCTCATAGAAAGCCTGTAAATTCTCCTGACTTAGTTTTCAAAGAGTTCATTGTCTGCTGCTGGACACTGAGAGCGGGAGTCGAATTACGCAGCTGTTGAGAGCGGGCAGGAGGGGGAGTGTAGAAGCCCACAGACGCAGCTACATTTTTTCACTGAGAGGGCAGCAGGGAGGGGGGGGAGGGCTAGAGTGTGGGTGATTGTGAGAGAGGAATTCTTTCGGAGCAGCCGAAGGGGGAGAGAAAGGAGGGGGTCGATTACCTACAGCTGCAGTATATATATATATATATATATATATATATATATATTATATAAATATATATATATATATATATATATATATATATATATATATTCCAAGGAAGAAAGAGTCGCACTCCACGAAGAACTCCATGTTATTCCATTTTTATTTTATAAAAGCATGCAGGTACAGGCGGTGGGGAGGGTGAGACAAGCCATACAACGCCGGACGACGGCGTGCCGTTTCGCTAAATCTTAGCTTCCACGGGTCCAGTGCAAATTGCCAAGCAGTACCGCCCTTTTAAACACAGATGGTGCGGATACTACGTCAGCAAGTGATTTAAAATGCTAAATGCAGGTATCATGACGGATCATGATCGGATAATACCATTCATAAAAGGACATAGTCAGTGTGTCATATAATCATCACATTTGATTAGAAAAATGTACTTAGAGGAAGACAGATAAATCATTCCTATCGTTCAGACCTAGCGGTCCCATTGCGTTTAAATCCAAAATTAGTCTGGATTCTTTTTGTAGTAGCATACGGTGCGTATCGCCACCCCTGCTACTAGGGTTAACCTTAAGCAATCCTGCGAAGGACATCAAACAAGAATTGCTGTTATGACATTCCTGCATATGTTTAATGAGGCGTGCTGAGCCTACCCCTGATGTTATAGATTTACAGTGTTCTCTAAAACGGACATACAGGGGTTGAATCGTTTTTCTGATATATTTACAAGGGCAGAATATGGCATACACTATGCAAGTGGATTTACATGATATGAAATCATCAACCCTAAGGTATTCACACCCCACTTTTACAACACCCCCCGTTTTATGAGCCGAGCAATAAGGACAGTTCCCACATCTAAAATTACCCTTCATTTTTTTCCGATCCAGCCAAGTCTTTTCTTTTGCAAGTACAAATCTATTATTGACTAGAAGGTCACCCAAATTCTGGCATCTTCTATAGGATACCAGAGGGTCTTCTTTTACTAGATCTCTAAGATCCTTATCATTCCTTAACAAGTGCCAATGGTTTTTTATACTAGATCTCAGTTTCGAACATGGAATTATACTTAAAGTTAAAAGCGCATCTTTCTTCGGGGACCTTATTGGGCATTTCTTTGGGCATTTTTTTGGAGATTTTTTCAAGAGATCTATCATGTTTAATGGTCGCAGTTGTAGTCCTATCCAAAGCGGCTTCTATGATCCTGGAAGGGTAGCCCCGTTCAGATAATCGTGCCTTCAAATCAGAGGCTTGTTCTTTAAACCTAAGGGGATCATTATTTATTCTTTTTAAACGCAAGAACTGACTGTACGGGAGTGAGGTTCTGGTATGGGATGGATGAGCTCGGCTATAATGTAGCAAATTATTAACAGCTGTAGGCTTTCTATGGACTTCCTTAAGGATAGTCCCGTCATTTACTGTCAGTTTCACGTCCAGGAAAATTAGTTCCTGGCCGCCAAACTGACTAGTAAATAGCATATTAAATGTATTACTGTCATTTAAATAGGTGACAAAATGTTCAAACTCTTGCTCAGTACCATCCCATACCAGAAACACATCATCCACGTATCTTGCGTACGTCTTTATATGTTTAAGAAATGGGTTACCGGATCCATAAATCAATTCATCCTCTAAAGCCGCCAGATATAGGTTTGCAAAAATGCAAGCTGCAGGGGTACCCATTGCAGTACCCCCGCATTGCAAATACCATTGCTCTCCAAATGTGAAGGCATTGTGACTAAGCACAAAATCAAATGCTTCTGCCACAAAGGTCACAAGAGAGGGGTCTTGTCCAAAATTGGTCAGGACTTTGTTGATAGTCCGCACACCCAGGTGTTGAGGGATCTGGGTGTACAGACTCTCAATGTCCAGGGATGCCAACTGGAACCCGTCCTGCCAATGAAAATCATCCAGCATTTCCATGAAATCGCTCTTGTCCTTTATATAGGAGGGAATCATTTTAGATAAAGGCTTCAGAAGCCATTCAAGATATTGTGAAAGGGCTTCGGTTATAGATCCTATGCCCGAAATTATTATTGGGTGGGGGGGGGGATAAATCCTTATGTATTTTAGGTAAATAATACCAATGTGCTTTTTTTGGGTAAACAGGCAATAGTTTTTCTGCAGTACTTTTTGTTGAGATGTTATTGTTCACCCATTTAAATAAGAAGCTTCTCAGTTGTTTTACATATATCCAAGTTGGATCGCTAGGTAGTTTTTTATACACATTGGCATTATTTAACTGTCTTTCAGACTCCATTTGATAGGCTTTCTTTGTCAATAGGACTATCGCACCCCCCTTATCAGCCCTCCTAATTATGATATCCCGATTGTTCTGCAAAAGTTTAAGGGCTTTAAGGCCCAGTCACACTAAACAACATCGCTAGCAACATCGCTAGCAACATCGCTGCTAACGAACAACTTTTGTGACGTAACAGCGATGTTGCTAGTGATGTCGCTGTGTGTGACATCCAGCAACAACCCGGCCCCTGCTGTGAGGTCGTTGGTTGTTGCTGAATGTCCTGGGCCATTTTTTAGTTGTTGCTCTCCCGCTGTGAAGCACACATCGCTGTGTGTGACAGCGACAGAGCAACAACTGAATGTGCAGGCAGCAGGCGCCGGCTTCTGCGGACTCTGGTAACCACGGTAAACATCGGGTAACCAAGAAGCCCTTACCTTGGTTACCCGATATTTACCTTCGTTACCAGCGTCCTCCGCTCTCAGCTGTCAGTGCCGGCTCCTGCTCTGTGCACATGTAGCTGTAGTACACATCGGGTAATTAACCCCATGTGTACTGTAGTTAGGAGAGCAGGGAGCCAGCGCTAAGCAGTGTGTGCGGCTCCCTGCTCTCTGCACATGTAGCTGCAGTACACATTGGGTAATTAACCCCATGTGTACTGTAGCTAGGAAAGCAGGGAGCCAGCGCTAAGCGGTGTGCACTGGTAACCAAGGTAAATATCGGGTTCGTTACCCGATATTTACCTTAGTTACCAAGCGCAGCATTGCTTCCACGCGGCGCTGCTGGCTGGGGGCTGGTCACTGGTTGCTGGTGAGCTCACCAGCAACTCGTGTAGCGACGCTCCAGCGATCCCTGCCAGGTCAGGTTGCTGGTGGGATCGCTGGAGCGTCGCAGTGTGAAATCTCACCAGCAACCTCCTAGCAACTTACCAGCGATACCTATCAGGTTGGATAGTTGTTGGGATCGCTGGTAAGTTGTTTAGTGTGACTGGGCCTTAAAGTTCTTTTTGAGTTAGATTATCTACGGGTGGTATATACCTAAGGGCTTCCAGATCTCTAATCACCAGTTCCTGAAATAAATCCACGCTGTTGCCTGGAGTTAGAGGAGGAAAGAACGTGGATTTTAGACCTTTTCTAAAGGGGGTAGGTAGAGTGCAGTCAGGATCTTTTTCCATTAAATCAGTAGACACAGTCCCGGGACTGTCTAAACTAAGGAGTAAGCGCACATCCTTCTCCAGGGAGGGTGTGCTCTCTCGGCCTCCGAAGAAACCAAGGGGGCCCACTCTACATTGCCGCTCTCCTATAATCTCTGACTGAACACTTTTTTTCTGAGTGCTATAATACTTTTTAAGATGTTATTTCCTACAACCCTTGTACAGGTTTATTCGAAAATCTGTAAGATTAAATTTCTCAGAAAGACAAAAATTCAGACCCTTCCTGAGCACAGAATACATATCGGCTGTAAGAGGAAATGATGTTAGGTTAAACACTGTATTTTTACATTCAGTACTTATTCCTTCGTTTTTTCTTCCTACATCCATTTTCTCATATACAGGTGAGTCTGGCAGGCCACTTGCCCTGTCAGATAACCCATATTCACATTCTATGCCCTCCAGGAAACCTGTTTTCGCTTCCCAGGATTGGGAATCCCCTCTCCGTCCTCGTCTGCCACCCCTCCTAATCCGCCTCCTAAAGGGGGGGCAGACGGGGAGGGAGCCTGAGAAGCGATCGCAGGTGATGGTTTTTTATGCCTAGCCATGAACTCCCCCCCCCCCACTGGAGTCGGAGTCCGTGGTCCATGCATTCCTTTTTCTATTCACATTTCTGTTGGGGTGTTTGTGATAAGACCTTCTGAAATTATTAATTGAAGATCGAATTTTGTTCCAAGAAAAAACTTGCTGATTATCATAGTCCATCTTATCTCTGATGTATTTTTCTCTTTTTCTCTCTTTTATTTGCGCCTGAAGTGGTATCAGTTTTTTATCCAATTTGTCCAGGAAGGTTTTTCAAGCCTCCTCCGTGATGCGATTCTCCAGCTCCTTCCTTAGATGCAAAAGCTCAGTAGTAACTTTCTCATGCTCTTCCTCATTTTTTGCCAACACAATCTGCAGGAATCTCATAGAACACTCCTGTTGTACATTGTCCCATTCCTTTTTAAAGGAAGCGTCATCCTGATAGAATGAGATCTGTTTTACAGTCCTGAGGCCTCGTGGTACACGCTGGCTGTCTTTATAAGACCTTAGAGACTGCACTGTCCAAAATAAATTAATTTCTTTTTCCGCGAGAGATGTAATGCGTGTTTCAAGGCTTTTATTGCCCATAACTTCTAGATTCACCTTGTCGTTGCAGCAACTAAAAAACGTTGAGGCGTCCTCCCTCCCCGCAATAATGCCGCTCTCAGTAATGTCCATAGCTGCTTCCGTCATGTCTTAAATAACCAGGGTTGATAGATAAGTGGCAAAATAGTAAACGGTAAATATTATGGAGACACAGAGTAAATAAGCGTGCACTTACGGTAAAGCACAAGTCCTTTTGATATAGTAGGTATAAGAAAACCCGGTGCACCGCTTACTCCGCGTATTGCCGCATATTCTGTAATTCAATCCCCGGCAAAGCATGGAAGAGATCCTGGTGCAGACTCAGTGCGCAGACCGCAAATATTCCAAAGAAGAAAGAGTCGCACTCCACGAAGAACTCCATGTTATTCCATTTTTATTTTATAAAAGCATGCAAGTACAGGCGGTGGGGAGTGTAAAAGTGGGGTGTGAATACCTTACGGTTAATGATTTCATATCATGTAAATCCACTTACATAGTGTACGCCATATTTTGCCCTTGTAATTATTATCACATCGGAAAAACGATTCGACCCCTGTATGTCCGTTTTAGAGAACACTGTAAATCTATAACATCAGGGGTAGGCTCAGCACGCCTCATTAAACATATGCAGGAATGTCATAACAGCAATTCTTGTTTGATGTCCTTCGCAGGATTGCTTAAGGTTAACCCTAGTAGCAGGGGTGGCGATACACACCGTATGCTACTACAAAAAGAATCCAGACTAATTTTGGATTTAAACGCAATGGGACCACTAGATCTGAACGATAGGAATGATTTATCTGTCTTCCTCTAAGTACATTTTTCTAATCAAATGTGATGATTGTATGACACACTGACTGCTATGTCCTTTTATGAATGGTATTATCCGATCATGATCCGTCTCTAATGAAAAGTAGTCAATTTGTTATCTATGAATATATTTATATGTTATACTTCCAAAAAGAAGATACGTATTAAGCTATATTATCTAGAAATTAACTTTACTATAATGTTTGATCATGATCCGTTCCTGAATTGACATATTGAGAACTTACTTGTGTTTTTTGCTATATTCCCATATAAGGAGATATGCGTGTTAGAATGTTATGTATTAACACTTCTGAAAAAATCACCTGTTCTTGTTGCGGCAACTAATCGTATACCTGCATTTAGCATTTTAAATCACTTGCTGACGTAGTATCCGCACCATCTGTGTTTAAAAGGGCGGTACTGCTTGGCAATTTGCACTGGACCCGTGGAAGCTAAGATTTAGCGAAACGGCACGCCGTCGTCCGGCGTTGTATGGCTTGTCTCACCCTCCCCACCGCCTGTACCTGCATGCTTTTATAAAATAAAAATAGAATAACATGGAGTTCTTCGTGGAGTGCGACTCTCTTTCTTCCTTGGAATATTTGCGGTCTGTATATATGTATATATATCTATATCTCAACTAACTGGTTTATGCGTTTTTCGGTATTTTCAATTGAGTTGTTTTCTTTTTGAACAGAAGTGACAGAACTAGCAATTCCCCTGTATTGCAGATAATACATCCACTGCTTATGAGATATTAAATATTAAATATTGAATGTTGAATATTAAATGAGCGAGGAGGGAAGGGTTCTGGTAACTTAAAGTGGAATTAGCGTATTCTCCTGCGTTTTAGACGCGCGTCATTGTTTGTGTTGGATACGCAGACAAAGCGAAAAAGGACTCCGTTGGAACTGGCCGGTCCAATTAGAGCACCATGTATACTCTGTTCAGAAAGAAATCCATTTTTTCCGGAAAATGCTGAAAGCGCTAGTATCCTAGTTGGTAGACGGGAAGGGAAAAAATATACGAAAAATTGTAAGAAATTGTGTAAAGTAGTTGGATTGCCACCAGGTGGCAGGTTGCAGCCCAGTGTATGGAAATCCATATTGACCTCCAATAAAGGGGATACTTGAAGACAATAATCTGTTGGATACAGCAAAAGCTTGGTTTCGGACAGCTGCAGTTTTGCAGAAAGAGGGCTGGAAGGAGATTGAAGTGGACCAAGGACATGTTAAACTGTATGGTTATGTTTTAAGTGAAAAATCAAAGGTTCAAGTGATAGATTCACAAGCCTTATTGCCGCCGTCTTACAATAGTTCCGCGGCCGGTCCAGGGGTTGGTCCAGGCGGGTGGATATGCCCTGTTTGTGATTGCCAAAATCCTGATTATTGTGGGGTTTGTTATAATTGTGGAGGACAAAGACCTCATTCACTGCCTGCTATAGCTCACAGTCCCCCCCTTTATCCCCCTTTGCCTGTTGCTGTTTCTGACATCACTAAATGTCTTCCTCCAACTGTGTCCCATTGTTCTCCTTCTTTAGGAGTTACTGTATCCGGTACTAACCAAACCCCTCCTTTGCATGCTGTAATGCAAACTAGTTTACAGCCATTAAAAGTAACACCCCTGGCTTCGTCCGTAGCTTTTGCCCTTCCCACTACACCCATGGAGTCCTAATATGGACGTACACCCGGACGTCAGGTGCCTGGAATTTCCTGTGGCGGCCATCTTACTACACCTACTGATGGAAGTACACCTTTTCAGCCACGTCTCTCTCAGTGGTTCTTTGTCTAAGACTCTTATTAACCCATCCCCTCAACTTTTTTTTTTCCTTTTTAGGGGGGGGGGGGGGGGGTAGGGGAGGAAGTGTGTTCTCTAGTATATATGACTAACACATTTGAATAAGTATAAAACAGTATATTTGTTTACTCAGCTATCCCATAAATGCAAGTCAAAGATAAGTGAAACTTTTACAGAATTGATAAATAGAAACATATATGTTCACATAAAATCAATTGGTATTTTAGAAGTCCTGCAACATTGTATCATAAAATAGAATAGAGGTAAATACTATCTTTCTATTGTGTTAGTTAATCTAAAAAATCTTAAAGACTTACCCCTACTGATGCTAGAAGGTATCAAATCCATTTGTAAAAAAAAAACAAAAAACAAGGAAAATATATAATGTATCTGATGGAGATGTGGGGAATGGATGTGTTTACTGCTAGTCTTTGTTATAACAAAGGATGAGGTTTTTTTTCTTCTTTCTCTCTGGCTTTTAGTAAGAGATAAGAATGGAATGTGTCTTTCCCCAATAGTGATGTAAGTTTGGTTTAACCCTTAGAGTTCAGGATTTCACATTTCTAGTTTCCTATTTATACCTGAATGTTTAAATTAATTTTGTAGGGAAAATTAGATTTCATGAGCTATGCAAATTAGTTTGTGTTGTTTTGTTTTTTGATGGCGATTTATTCGAATATATTTTTATTTTGTGACCCTATCCCTTTTTCTGTTTGTACGATTCTTTTTAAACAATTTATATTTCTTTTTGCAGGTTAGCCACCTAAGAGGAAGTGGCGATGGCCAACTCACTGAATGAATTTAAGAGAGGAATGGATGCATTTCTTGTTAGCAAAAGTATAGAAGGTTATAAATAGCATAATCTTACAGGTAGATAGAAGAGCGACCAAGATTATTAGAGGAATGGGTGGGCTGCAATACCAAGACAGGTTATTAAACTTGGGGTTAGTTAGTTAGGAAAAACAAAGGCTTAGGGGGATCTAATCACAATGTATAAATATATGAGGGAACAGTACAGAGACCTTTCCAAAGATCTCTTTACACCTAGGCCTGCGACTGGAACACGGGGGCATCCGCTACGTCTTGAGGAAAGAATGTTTAATCATAATCACAGATGAGGATTCTTTACTGTACGAGCAGTGAGACTATGGAGCTCTCTGCCGTATGATGTTGTAATGAGGGATTCACTAGTAAAATTTAAGCAGAGCCGGAACGCATTCCTTGAACAAATATAATATTACCAGTTATGTGTATTAGATTTTATGACAGGGTGTTGATCCAGGGAACTAGTCTGATTGCCGTATGTGGAGTCAGGAAGGAATTTTTTTCCCCATTGGAGCTTATTTGACACATTGGGGTTTTTTTGCCTTCCTCTGGATCAACATGTTAGGCTACAGGTTGAACTAGATAGACTTAGAGTCTCCCTTCAACCTTAAAAAAAAACTATGAAACTAATAATCACAGCTGTCACCTAACCATGTTTCAGCTATTTTTCACTATCAAAGGTTTTCTCTTCTTTATGGATACTGTGTTGTTTATCGTAAGGTTTTAAAATTCCCCAGCAATGTATATTGTTCTAAGATATACGTTATTTTCAGTGTTTGTTCAATCTTAGTTTTTTAGTATGTAGCTAATTTATTACTTGCCGTTTTATTTTTCCTTACCAGCATAAACATTCTGAATTTTGCCATATTGGTAAATAAACAATTAAACAAGGGGGGAATAAGGTATTAATTATATTCTCCAACAGTAGAGAGCGCAGCAGGCATATTAGATAGGTTTTGAAGCTGACCCTTCCCCCGCAGGTTATGTTTATTAGATTACTATCAGGCATATCTGTTAACTGAAATAGGAAAGTCTTGTCTTATATGTTTGTTTATTTATTTATTTAGTATTCTCAGTCATGTTAAGTATAGATGACCACTAACTGTATTATGGTCAGAAGTGAAAGATATAAGAATGATCTAATGTATGTTTTTTTGTTTTCATAGATGGAACAAGATGTTGGTCGATTCTACACTGGATATGCTGCGGTTTGCACAGCATGAGGTAGTCTAAATTTGAGCCACTCCCTCCCCTCCCATCGGTACAGGAGGTAGTGACGCATAAATGCCTCTCTAGATGGGTAGAACAGGAGTGGGTAAGAGTCTTTAGATGTGTATGTAGGTTGTAGATTTTTTTTCCTGTTGTCAAATGAGCTAGGTATGCTGAAGATGAAGTCTAGATCTTAGCTGATGGAATCGGATAGAGATCCTTGCACAGATGCAGCTGACCAAGAAGTAGTGAACGGGCCTAGAGTTGAGAGTCTTTCACCAATATGGACCATACCTCGTGGCACTTGTCACATCAGTGACTTTTGTCACTCCTTGTGTTCTTAAATCCCTACAGGAACAAGCGATACAACAAGGAATGGAGTGTTACATGCAGGGAGCCAGCTGACCAGGTAACCTATGGACTAAAATCTGTGTAAGATGGATATCAGTGTGTGCTTTGGTGAGGCCAGGGTTCGGTACCCAGGTGGGCAGACTCACCCAGTCTTGTAAGACATGTGCCTAAAACGAAGTGAGAAAAGAACTGTAAAGAATCTGCAGTAACACCCTGCACCTACTCTACCCATTTTTAGAGACCGCAAACTGATTATTGATAAAACAAAAACCTCTGGGAGTTTTTCTGACCCATACATATACATAGAGAAATTATCAAAAGTGCTCAAACCGTTTTATAAATACATTTATTTTATTGTCACAATAGTAGAAAAAACGGTTTATAACATTACAATTAATCCTGAACAAAAATTCAGCAAGACATATTAGTGTATAAATCCAAAAGAGAAAACAGGGCAAGAAGTGTGGACATGAATAAAAAGCCTAGGAATGGGAGGGGACACAGGACGGTAGAGCAATCACTGACCCAGTCAAATAATGTGCAGAAAAATATCCACGCACAGTCATATGAAAAAGTTTGGGCACCCCTATTAATGTTAACCTTTTTTCTTTATAACAATTTGGGTTTTTGCAACAGCTATTTCAGTTTCATATATCTAATAAATGATGGACTCAGTAATATTTCTGGATTGAAATGAGGTTTATTGTACGAACAGAAAATGTGCAATCCGCATTTAAACAAAATTTGACCGATGCAAAAGTATGGGCACCCTTAAGAATTTCTTGATTTGAACACTCCTAAGTACTTTTTACTGACTTACTAAAGCACTAAATTGGTTTTGTAACCTCATTGAGCTTTGAACTTCATAGGCAGGTGTATCCAATCATGAGCAAAGGTATCTAAGGTGGCCATTTCCAAGTTGTTCTCCTATTTGAATCTCCTATGAAGAGTGGCATCATGGGCTCCTCAAAACAACTCTCAAATGATCTGAAAACAAAGATTATTCAACATAGTTGTTTAGGGGAAGGAAACAAAAAGTTGTCTCAGAGATTTAAACTGTCAGTTTCCACTGTGAGGAACATAGTAAGGAAATTGAAGAACACAGGTACAGTTCTTGTTAAGCCCAGAAGTGGCAGGCCAAGAAAAATATCAGAAAGGCAGAGAAGAAGAATGGTGAGAACAGTCAAGGACAATCCACAGCCCACCTCCAAAGACCTGCAGCATCATCTTGCTGCAGATGGTGTCAATGTGCATCGGTCAACAATACCGCGCACGTTGCACAAGGAGAAGCTGTATGGGAGAGTGATGCGAAAGAAGCCGTTTCTGCAAGCACGCCACAAACCGAGTCGCCTGAGGTATGCAAAAGCACATTTGGACAAGCCAGTTACATTTTGGAAGAAGGTCCTGTGGACTGATGAAACAAAGATTGAGTTGTTTGGTCATACAAAAAGACGTTATGCATGGAGGCAAAAAAACATGGCATTCCAAGAAAAGCACTTGCTACCCACAGTAAAATTTGGTGGAGGCTCCATCATACTTTGGGGCTGTGTGGCCAGTGCCGGCACCGGGAATCTTGTTAAAGTTGAGGGTCGCATGGATTCAACTCAGTATCAGCAGATTTTTGACAATAATGTGCAAGAATCAGTGACGAAGTTGAAGTTACGCAGGGGATGGATATTTCAGCAAGACAATGATCCAAAACACCGCTCCAAATCTACTCAAGCATTCATGCAGAGGAACAATTGCAATGTTCTGGAATGGCCATCCCAGTCCCCAGACCTGAATATCATTGAACATCTGTGGGATGATTTTAAGCGTGCTGTCCATGCTCGGCGACCATCAAACTTAACTGAACTGGAATTGTTTTGTAAACAGGAATGGTTAAATATACCTTCATCCAGGATCCAGAAACTCATTAAAAGCTACAGGAAGCGACTAGAGGCTGTTATTTTTGCAAAAGGAGGATCTACAAAATATTAATGTCACTTTTATGTTGAGGTGCCCATACTTTTGCACGGGTCAAATTTTGTTTAAATGTGGATTGCACATTTTCTGTTAGTACAATAAACCTCATTTCAATCCAGAAATATTACTCAGTCCATCAGTTATTAGATATATGAATCTGAAATAGCTGTTGCAAAAACCCAAATTGTTAGAATGAAAAAAGGTTAACATTAATAGGGGTGCCCAAACTTGTTCATATGACTGTATATAATACCGTTACTGGAGTGCAAGCTAAGGTGACTGTGCATATAAAGAAAAAATCAGAGCTATTCAGCGAGTGGACACTAGATGGCGTTCAAGCATAAATAACACGTTAATGTGCCCCGACGCTAAATATTTTATTGCATTGTCATTTCTTTATATGCACATAGTCACAGTAACGGTATTATATACGTGGATATTTTTCTGCCCATTATTTGACTGGGTCAGTGATTGCTCTACCGTCCCGTGTCCCCTCCCATTCCTGGGCTTTTTTATTCGTGTCCACACTTCTTGCCCTGTTTTCTCTTTTGGATTTATACACTAATATGTCTTGCTGAATTTTTTTTCAGGATTAATTGTAATGTTATAAACCATTTTTTGTACTATTGTGACAATAAAATAAATTTATTTATAAAACGGTTTGAGCACTTTTGATAATTTCTCTATGTATATGTATGGGTCAGAAAAACTCCCAGAGGTTTTTGTTTTAGGTTTCCAGTGTTTATTGGGGAGTGACCCGATGAATAAATAATGAGGTCCAGTTTTTCCCCTTTTTTTGTGACTAAACTGATTATAGATGTATATCATGAGCACGTTGTATGCAAGTCTGTGCGTGTTGTGTAGATTTCTCTCCAGGTTTGGTCAGAGGCATTCCAGTGCAGAAAACAACGTTATTGCTGAGAAGCACATGAAGGTGGTATGTAAAAAAAAAATGGGTTTACAAAAAGGTGTATATTTATAGAAAAGTGGAAACTGGCAAATCGTGAATAAAAACGTATGTTTTGTTTTCTTTTCGTAATAAACAGGATTTTATGTAAGATGTTTTTGGTTTAGCACAGGCATCTATATTTTTATATAATTGACTGACTAGTGTGATAATCAGGTGTATTCTCCAATTCCAGATCTTAAAATCTGAGCTATTAAAATATGGTCTCCAGTCAGGAGACTGATTGATCCTAAAGGACAAGCGAAAAAGAGCCATGAGTCAACACTAGATGAGCCGATCCAACCACAGAAAAATCTATGGATCCACACCTCGCATTGCAGAAGGGTTGATCAACCAGAGCTGCCACTGAGCGTTCTGCTCATACTTATCCTTTTCAGAAAACCTGTACAGTCTCAGACCATTATTGCCGGAACAGTTAGAAGAAAGGATTTAGAGAATCTTGAGACACGGGAAAGTCCAACTACAAAGGGTGAGGACTCGCCTAGGAGTCCTTGGTCTCAAACCGGTGAAGAAAACCCTTTCCCCTTTCCGCCCATACCTCAACGTTCAGTTAGGCAGATTTTACAACAGGTCTTTCTACCTCTCTTCCTAAGGGAACACCGTACCCTTAGAATTCAGAAATGGCAGAAATAAGTCTTTAGGGGGGACTGTTGGGGATAAGAATTGAGTACCCAGAAATACTTAATTCAGCCATTTCATAGACTCAGGTATATAGTTTAGCAGATGTGAACTAACACACATATTTATGCATGTCTTTGTTCCTTAACACAGTATATATCAGAATATGTAACTTAAAGATGGCTGCTATATCCTGTCTACACCTAAAGGAGATGATAAACAAATAAATTCCTGGAGCCTAGACTGACCAATCAGGAAGAGACTATGCAGATCTATATGTCTTGAAGCCCCGACCTGCGATACTTGATTGGGCTAAAACTTTTGTTTACACTCCTTTACTTCTCGGTCTAGGGGCTTTGTTTAAGAATTAAGTTCAGTTGCCTCAGTGGCAGTCATGGAGATAGATGTAACTGACTCGTTGTCCGTTATTCAGTCTCGCGTGCACTCATGACATTTTAATTTGAAACAGCGGTCAGATCGAAAAGGGATCGCTTGTGTCCCGTCCCCAACACTTTATTTGCCAAAATACTCACAGCGTAGGTGTGCACGCTGATCGCTGGCTTCTATCGGCGTCCACTGCACGGTTCTGTATTGCTGACAAAAGTCAACAATGAATGCACACTAGCACTGAGCGCAGCTAGGCTCCTGCAGTGTTGTGTGGAGATGCAGTTACTGACTGAGTTAAGGCAGAGCTCGCTTAAGTGCTGTCAATCAAGATACGACAAACAGCTCAGTATGCAAACTGAAGGGGCGTAACTGTGCACTTTGTCCTTGGCCACTTCAACTGTGCACAAAGACACTCATTTGCATACAATTTTTTTTTTATTTTGGCAATTAAAACACAAATTTATACTACAGGTTTGATTTTTTTTTTTGTAATAGGGGTAAAGTCCCGGAGATACCTCCATAACTTGCATTTTGGGTGTGATCCTTTACAAGACACAAAAAAACAAAAACAATACAAAAAAAAATAAACATCTTAAGCCCCGGTGTCATTAAAGATATTAATAGGTGGGCAAGTGTTTAGTAATAAGTCACATTCACACAATCATGTGAAAACTCCTAGTACTGTCCATTTCTTTTCCTTGGACAGTACACTGATCCATATACACATCAGTTTCAGGACCGTGAGACTCAGAGCATGTCCTACTCTCATCCATTTGGTAGATCAGTTTCAGCCATTAACCCCTTCACGACCAATGACTGATATATCCGTCATGGATCTTGTGAGGTTAATCCCCACCCCCTGCTGTGGGCAGGTCGCGGTGATCCGCGCACATATCAGCTGTTTTCAACAGCTGACATGTGTGCCTGCATGTTACAATTGGAATCGCATTCCACCCGCAACGTTTAACCCCTTACATGTCGCTGCCAAAGTCTGGCAGCGAGATGTATATGCGCGCGGCCATTACTTTCACTTACTGCCGCCCCACCAGAAGTCACGTGCGTGATCACGTGACTTCTGGTGGTTGCCATGGTAGCACAGGGTCATGTGATGACGCCTGTAGCTAACATGAGTCACTTTCTCTCAGTGCCGGCATAGTTCCAGCATGGAGAGCAAAGCAGCATATCTGCAGATCTCGGCTCTGTAGCTGAGATCTACAGATAGGGCAGAGCGATCGGATTGTTTAACTACAATAGCCCCTTAGGGGAACTAGCAAAATAAAAAAAAAAATAAGAAAAAAAGATTAAAAACAAAACAAAAACCTAAAAGTTCAAATCACCCCCCTTTCGCCCCATTGAAAATTAAAGGGTTAAAAAAATAAAAAATATACACATATTTGGTATTGCCGCGTTCAGAAACGCCTGATCAAACTGTAAAATCCATTAATCTGATCAGTAAACGGCGTAGCGGCAAAAAAATTCCAAACGCCAAAATTACGTTTTTTGGTCGCCGCAAGTTTTGCGCAAAATGCAATAACAAGCGACAAAACGTAGCATCTGCGCAAAAATGGTACTATTAGAATCGTGAGCTCGAAACGCAAAAAATAAGCCATCACTGAGCCATAGATCCCAAAAAATGTGAATGCTACGGGTTTCGGAAAATGGCGCAAAACGTGTCACTTTTATTGGACAAACTTGTGAATTTTTTAACCCCTTAGATACAAGTAAACCTATTCCTGTTTGGTGTCTAGAAACTCGCACCGACCTCAGGCATCACAATGACATCAGTTTTACCATATACTGAACACAGTGAATACAATATCCCAAAAACTATTGTGCGATCACACATTTTTTGCAGTTTTCCCACGCTTGGAATTTTTTTTTGCTGTTTTCCAGTACACTATATGGTAAAACGTATGGTTTAATTTAAAAGTACAACTCGCCCCACAAAAAACAAGCCCTTATATGGCAAGATTGACGGAAAAATAAAAAAGTTACGGCTCTCGGAAGAAAGAGAGGAACCCCCACCCGCCGCAAAAACGGAAAACGCTCTGAGGCTGAAGGGGTTAAAGGAAATCTGTCACCAGGTTTTTGTTACCTCATCCGAGAGCAGCATAATGTAGAGACATAGACCCTGATTCCAGCGATGTGTCACTTACTGAGCTGTTTGCTGTCATTTTGATAAAATCATCAATGTTTTTCTCTGCTGCAGATCTAGCAGTTATACTGAGTGAATATGCTGGACTACCTGCAGCACGTAAAGTAGTCCTGTAATCATAGAATGATTATCTAATGATAATCTCCTGCCGATTCATGAAGAGGCAAAATGTTTCTTCGAGAATCAGCAGCATTTTACTCCAGCGCAGCCCCTCAAAGACTGGCATAAAAAGTCAGTTTTGACGAATAAAGCCGATATTTTGTACTTCAGAGCGCCATCCTATTTTTATTTGATTTTACCAATTGCTAAGAGTCAAATAGATAATAATTTCAGACAGTTAAAACAAATGGATACTTCCGGATCCGGTCCTGGCTGAGGTGACAGCATAGAGGGGAAGCTCCTGCCACCCCCCCGGAGAAACCGACAGAAAATACCTCACCCGGACACGTGGATGAGACAAAAAGACCGCAGTGGGGAATCAGAAGTCAGCAGGCATGGAGCGGTACCTGCTGAGAAGTGCTGGCTGCAGCGAGGTGTCCTGGAGAAGCAATGATCCTGAAGTGCAGCGTGTGGAGGAAGAAATTAACATGGCGCCGGAGAGTCTGATGGAGGAGGGGACGGAGTCCCAGCTGCAAGCCGCGGTAACACAGATTAGGAGAGGGGGAGATAAAGGAGATGTGAGCGATGAGACAGAAGAGGAGGGGGCTGGGGAGAGATGGATGCAGGGGACAGAAGAGGGAGGATCTCAGTGGGAAGATGAAGGCGACATGGACATGGAAGAGAGAGGGGAAGGAGGAGTTAGCAAGCAAAGGTTGCACAGTGCAGCAGCAGGAAGAGAAGGGAAAGTAATCAAGCAACATGAGGGACCTAATCCTGAAAGATCTCACCAGAAGCTACATGCCAGAAACACTAATACCCCCTGTAAAGAAAACAAGAAGCAGCCAGGAACACCAATGTCTCAAGCATGCAAATTACTGCTGGCAGAGAGAGGTAAAAGCTCAGTGCAAAATAAGA
This sequence comes from Anomaloglossus baeobatrachus, assembly GCF_048569485.1. NCBI lineage: Eukaryota > Metazoa > Chordata > Amphibia > Anura > Aromobatidae > Anomaloglossus > Anomaloglossus baeobatrachus. The sequence goes on from NC_134355.1 coordinate 230,944,935, forward strand.
AATATAAGACAATAGCACCACCTGGAGGCCAAAACAAGTACAACCAGGAGCTCAATATAGATTATAAAAAATTAGCTGAAGAAGTGACATCACATCTGTCAAAAGAGATCAAAGTGGTCATTGAGACAGCCATACAAACATCATTGGCTGCTATGCAAAAGCAGATAAATGTCCAGGCATCTAGATTGGCAGAAACGGAACAGAGAATATCTGATTCTGAAGAAACAATTTTGGCTATGCAAGGACAAATAGCAAGTCTAGTGAAGTCTAATGAATATCTGAAAGACAAGGCTGAAGACTTGGGGAATCGGTCGAGACGAAATAATTTACGTATAGTCGGGCTGCCAGAATCGGTATCATTGGGGCAACTGGACAATATATGTGAGCTGGAGCTACCTCAGGCCTTAGGCATAAAGGCAAAATTCAGAGTAGAAAGAGCTCATAGAGTAGGCCCACTGCGACAACAAGAGGCGAACAAGGGAGAGGAACAGAATCTCAACAAGAAAAACCCGGTGAGGGCTAGACAGGTGATAGTTAAATATCTAGATTACAAGCACAAGGAGGAAATACTGAGGGCCTTTAGGGAACGAAAGCGCCCGTTACATTACCAAGGCAATAGATTGCTGATTTTTGGAGATTACTCGGCTGAAGTGTCCAGAAGAAGAAAAGATTATAGCAAAATTTGCACATTTCTATATAAGAAAAAAATAAAATGTCAGCTGATGTACCCTGCTACACTAAACGTTAAAAACCCCAATGGCTCGTTTGCTTACTACAAAGATTATAAAGAAGCAGAAAATGCTATCATGGCAAAGCCAGACAAGTCCCGGCCAGTTGGACAGGGGAGAGGATCTAGTGAAGAAGGGAGCAACAGAAGAAGATTCTCCATGAGCCCAGGAAAAGATCCGGAACATCTCGGAGGGCAAACGCAAGTTGAGAGCAGAAAGGAGAGGAGAACAAGCCCAGGATTACAACAACCTACTCCTCGCACGGATCACAGAGACTAACTCTTGGGGAAGATTCAGGACAACTGAAATCAAATAGATCCCTTTCGTATTTTTTGTCAAGGAGAGAGGGGCGAGGGGTCGTGAGAGGTGGAAGGGGAGGTTATGTGCCAATTTTTGGGCCTCCTCCTTTGACTCCCTGCTTCACCTTCCCCCCCTCTTTTTTTTTTTTTCCTTTCCCCCTCTTCCCTTACCTCCTCTTTCCTTTGTCCAAGATTGGCATACAGACACAATTGAAGGGGATCTAATCTAAACGTCAGGATGGTTCCCAGGACTCAGAGCTAAGTTGGGCCAAAATTTCCTTTTTTTTTATTTTCTCTTCTTCTTAAGAGGTTTTAACATATTGTCTCAATCTCCTCATATCATTCGGGGCACGTTCATGATAGTCCGAGATAAAATGTATACTTTAAGGGGGGGGGGGACTAGGGAGCTTAATGGTTTGGTCAGGAAAAGTGGAAGTCACTAACATGGCGAAAAGTGCCAAAAAGTTCTTGATAGGGAAAACATGTTTCACAGTTACTTGTTTTTTGTTACTTTTGTTATACTTACAAGGTGGGGAAGGGAAGTGTCAACTTTGGGGGGCTAACAAGGTATTTAGTGATGATTGTCTCGTCTATCGGGAGGCTAGGGCCCACAGGAGAGGAACCAGCAAAAGCAGAATGCATTAGTAACCATGGTACAAATAATTACGTGGAACGTTAAAGGTCTGAGATCTCCTAACAAACGAGCAATGATATTGAGACACCTGAAAAGACTTAAAACAGACATTGCACTATTACAGGAAACGCACTTGGGGAAGGAGGATTTCTTCCGCATGAAGAAACACTGGGTGGGCACCGTATACGGGGCGGAGGCACAAGGCAGGAAAGCGGGTACCATGATTCTTATAAATAAACAACTAAGTCATGAAGTAGTGACACATGAGGCGGATGACAAGGGAAGGTGGCAACACTTAACAATCATTAGTCCAGCGGGCAAACTTAGTATTTATAATGTTTACGGTCCAAACGCACAACAGAACTCCTTTCATGAAGGCATAAAGGCCAGATTACTAACAGAGGGGGGGACTAACAATAGTGGGAGGAGACTTTAACACAGTTCCAGACTCAGCGGAGGATAGGAGGAGGAGGGAGTAGGAAACGTGGACAGGAGGTCAGACAATAGAGAGGTAACATTAGAAGATGTGGGATTGAAAGATATCTGGAGACTAACGCATCCGCATGATAGAGAATATACGCACTTTTCACACCCACATGATAGTTGGTCACGTATTGACCAGTTCTGGATATCTCAAGACCTAGTGAATGGAGTACAAAACTGTGAGATAGAGAACATGGTGATATCAGACCATAGTCCAGTGAGATTGGGCATTAGAGAAAAATTCAAGAGAGGTACAGATATCATATGGAGATTTCCATCGTTTCTTCTTAGACAAGAAAACTTCCAAAAAATATTGCAAGAGTGGTGGGGAGAATTCATAGAAGACAACAAGGAACATAAAGGGACACCAGTGTTATATTGGGAAACGGCAAAGGCGCTACTGAGGGGTCGATTGATGGGGTATGCGGCCATGATCAAACGAAAAACGAATGAAAACTATAATGCCCTGAGTGAAGCAGTTCGGGTAGCGTACACTAAGTACTTGGCAAACAGATCTCCCACAGCTAAAGACAGATGGTTGGAGGCGAAAAGGGGATTTGACGATTGGGCCAAAAGGAAGGAACAATTATTCTGGTCGCACAAAGAAGCTGAGTTGCATAGATTCGGCAACAAGGCGGGGAGAATGTTGGCAAACCTGGCAGGGGGCAGCAGAAAGATGACAGTGATCCCCAAACTGAAAACAAAGGGGGGAGGGGTGACCACGGACCCTAAGGAAATTAATAAACTGCTGGGAGATTATTATAGAAAATTATATGGGCCAGGAGATAATGACATGACTGAAGAGGCAGAATGGCTGAGACAAGCACACATGCCCAGGTTAAATGAGGAAGACTTGAGTGCCTTGAATGCACCTATTACAGTGGAGGAGGTAAAGAGAACAATTGGGGACCTTAACACCAACAAGGCACCGGGACCTGACTGTTTTAATAGCGAATTTTACAAGGCTATGAAGGATCTGATCTCGCCGGATCTTACGGCTGTATTTAACGCATTCCTGGAAGGAGGGGACATTCCCAAAAATTCTAATGTAGCATATATCAAACTACTCCCCAAGGGGACCAAAGATCTAGATGATCCCTCTAGCTATAGGCCCATATCACTTATAAACCAGGATTTAAAAATAATGTCCAAGATCATGGCTAACAGATTGGCCATGATTCTACCTAGGATCATTACAGAACACCAGGTGGGGTTTATTAAAGGGAGAAATGCTGTCACTAACATCCGGAGGACAATTCTAGTGTTAGACGCAGTGAGATTAGAGTGCACTGGGAAAGGGGCAAAACCAGCCCTAGTTACTCTTGACGCTGAAAAAGCGTTCGATAATGTAAACTGGAGCTGGTTAGACAAGGTAATGGAGGCCATAGGATTAGTAGGCAAAATGAGACTTTATATCAGAACACTATATGCCAACTCGGGAGCTAGGATACACACTCCGGGCTTTTTATCAGACATGTTCCCTTTGATGAAGGGAACAAGACAAGGTTGCCCGCTATCTCCCCTCCTATTCAACCTGGCAATTGAACCTTTATCAAGAATTTTACAGGGACAGAACAGCTTTAAAGGGATCAAGATAAGGGAAATGGAAATAAAGATAGCGCTTTTTGCTGATGACGTTATACTGTATATGGGGGACCCCAGCGCAGATTTACCACAGACTCTTGCCTTGATTGAGAAATTTGGACTAATATCGGGATTTAAGCTAAACAAGAAAAAGTGCGAGATCATGTTTCTGAGGGGGCCTCAAGGACCAACAGGGGGAAATGCAAGGGAGGGTTGTTTCTGTGGCATCCTTATAGCACAGACTTCAATTAAATACCTGGGAATACATATAGGGAGAACGATGGAATCGATCTACGAGCTAAATTACGGACCGTTAATAAGGAAAATTATAACACAAATTAAGGGATGGAAGGGTCTTGCCTCTACCACTTCTGGCAAGATGTCACCTGATAAAAATGATGAGCTTTCCTAGATTACTATACCATTCCAGACAATCCCGTTATTACTAAAACTAAAGGATGTGAATAGACTGAACTCTGCGTATGCGGATTTTGTATGGAGGGGAAGGAAACCCAGAATAAAATTGCGTACACTGATGAAGTCAGCGGAGGAGGGAGGACTTAGCTTCCCAGTTGTTCGGGGATATAATCTGGTGTGTATAATGAGGCATGTGTTGGATTGGATGAGAGGGACGAGTAGGCACTCAGACTACGGTATGGAAGCTAAGTATGCATCACCATGGGATTTGACGTCCATTCTACACTCTCCACTTTCCAAGGTGGAAAGGCACATAAGGAGCTCAATCATATTCCGAGACACTATGTTAACCTGGAAATCAGTGAGAAAGAAGCTGAGTCTTTCATGGAAAGTGTCTAAGTACTTGAACCCTTGGGCATCTCCAAACTTCCCCTTGGGAAGAGAAAAAAAGCTGCTTATTAGATGGAAAGAGAAGGGCATTAGGTGGGTGAAAGACGTTATGAATGTGGAGGAGAGAAGGTGGATGACAGGCAAAGAAGTGCTAGATAAGTATGACCTCAATAGCTCGCATATTATCCAATATGAACAATTAAAATTTGGGGTGCTTGGAGATCTGAGTGAGCTTGGAAGGGAACTGAACAGAAGTTTGATTGATGAACTTATGGAAGGTGATGTAGCAAGTGTCAATGTCTCTCATATCTACCGAATATTTCGGGGGGTGCTTATATCTAGGGGAGATAGCCGTACCCTAACAGCTTGGGGGAAACAATTGAAAGGACAAGAAGTGGTGGGCACCATATTGAAGGGTTGGGTACAAGTGCGGAAACATGTCACTAATGAGAGATGGAGGGACACTCAATTTAGAATCTTACATAGGGCTATCTTGGGATTCAATATACCAGGAAGAGATATGCGATGTCCTAAGTGTCAAGAAGAGAAAACAGATATGTTACATGGATTATGGGAATGTAAGAAAATTCAGGGGTTTTGGAATCAAGTTAGGGCATTTGTTAGAGCAACATGGGGAATTTCTAGTGATTTAGAGTTAATGGTGTGGATTTTTCACTCCTTTGAGAAAGGAGTAAGAGGGGGTTCGGAGACACAGGGACAGAAAAATTTTGCAATACTACATGACATAGCCATGATAGCCAAACGATGTATTTTAAATCACTGGATACACAGAGAGAGCCCATCCATGAAGGAAGTCATTGGCGAATTACATAACCTATTGAGACTAGAAAAAATGGCAGCGGAAAGGGACAAAGACAGGTTGACAGGCAAGTTTTTTGGGAGATGGAGAAACTTTATTGAACGCCAATTTTAGAGTTGAGCGCGGTTCGCGGTTCGAGGTTCTCCAGTTCTAGGCTCGAGTGATTTTGGTGCCTGTTCTAGATCGAACTAGAACTCGAGCTTTTTGCAAAAGCTCGATAGTTCTAGATACGTTCGAGAACGGTTCTAGCAGCAAAAAGCAGGGCTTTTTACAGCTACAGTGTGCAGGAGCCATCGCTGGCAGCCTGCCACAAGCTGGTAACCAAAATAAACATCGGGTATCCAAGCAAAGCGCTTTGGTTAGTAACCCGATGTTTATCCTAGTTACGTGCAGGAAGCCCACACTTCCCCGCTCAGCTCGCTCCGCCCCCTCCTGCCCGCGGCATGTACACACACACTCACACACACATACACATACACACACACACACACACACACACACACACACACACACACACACACATGGTCCCGCTCGGCTTACCTGCGGTGATGAAGTCCCGCCATCCCGACCTCAGCGCTGTCACTGTCCTCCATGGCCGCCGCTTGTCACATCACCTCTCGCTTCCGACCCGAGACTGACTAGCGGTGACGTCACGGGCCTCTCGCGAGACTTGGTGTGAAGGCGCCGGTCATTGAACTCAGTGACAGGTGCTGTCAGTGTGCTGGAGATCAGCGCAGGTAATGTACCTCGCTGACAGCAGCACTTGTCATCCCCTGCAGTGACCTGGGCTGACCCATTGATGTTAGCTCAGGTCACTGCACTGCTCTCCCAGCCAATGGGGAACATTCTGCTCTTCATTGACTGGGACAGTGTGGATCGTCATGGCAACCCCTTGGATTACACCAGACCTGGATTTGTTTTTCATTCTAATAAATTGGTTAAAGAGGGAATGTTTTGGGGAGTGTTTTTTCAAATAAAAATGTGTTTGTCGTCTATTTTTTTTTATTACTGACTGGGTTGGTGATGTCGGGTATCTGATAGACGCCTGACCTCACCAACCCCAGGGCTTGATGCCAGGTGACATTACACATCTGGTATTAACCCCATATATTACCCCGTTTGCCACCGCACCAGGGCGCGGGATGAGCTGGGGCGAAGCACCAGGATTGGCGCATCTAATGGATGCGCCACTTCTGGGGCGGCTGCGGCCTGCTATTTTTAGGCTGGGGAGAGTCCAATAACCATGGACCTCCCTAGTCTGAGAATATCAGGCCCCAGCTGTCTGCTTTACCTTGGCTGGTGATCCAATTTTGGGGGGACCCCTACGTGTTTTTTTTTAAAATTATTTATTTAATTTAAAATAACAGCGTGGGGTGCCCTCAGTTTTGGATTACCAGCCAAGGTGAGGTTGCCAGCTGTGGTCTGCAGCCGTCTGCTTTACCCTAGCTGGCTACAAAACTAGGGGGAACCCTACGTCATTTTTTTTTTCATTTTTTTGGCTAAATACAAAGCTAAGCACCCCTTAGTGCCACATGAAAGGCACCAAAAGGGTGCTCCACTTTTTCTCCACTTTTTCTCCATTTGTTCTCCATTTGTTCTCCATTTGTTCTCCATTTGTTCTCCATTTGTTCTCCATTTGTTCTCCATTTGTTCTCCATTTGTTCTCCATTTGTTCTCCATTTGTTCTCCACTCTTTCTCCACTCTTTCTCCACTCTTTCTCCACTCTTTCTCCACTCTTTCTCCACTCTTTCTCCACTCTTTCTCCACTCTTTCTCCACTCTTTCTCCACTCTTTCTCCACTCTTTCTCCACTCTTTCTCCACTCTTTCTCCACTCTTTCTCCACTCTTTCTCCACTCTTTCTCCACTTTTTTCTCCACTTTTTTCTCCACTTTTTTCTCCATTTTTTTCTCCATTTTTTTCTCCACTTTTTCTCCACCTTTTCTCCACCTTTTCTCCACCTTTTCTCCACTTTTTCTCCACTTTTTTCTCCACTTTTTTCTCCACTTTTTTCTCCACTTTTTTCTCCACTTTTTTCTCCACTTTTTTCTCCACTTTTTCTCCATTTTTTCTCCACTTTTTCTCCGTTCTTTTTCTATGGTCGGTCTACCCATTAGCTCTGCCATGCATACTGTAGCTCTACACCTACTGCACATGTTACTTTATGATTGACATCTCTTTCGTACCAGAGCTGTCTAAGCCTACTCTGACCCCATATTTGTCATTACTATATTGTCCTTGTACTGTATTATGACATTTGTATCATGTGTTTCATTTCTTGCTGTGTTGCAATTTTTTTGCTGCATCCCAATTGTACCTCTACATTGTTCGAGTTTATGTTATTGTTCTCTCACTCTTATGTGATACTGATTATTGTCATTTTTCATGATTACATGCAGATAAGTCCAATCTGACGAAGGCTCAGGCCGAAACGTCATTTGTAACTTGTTTTGGACAAAAACATATATGCTTATGAAATTTTTTTTTTTCTTAATACGGACCAATAAAGAGTGATTTTGCATTACTATCCGTTGTGACTTACTGACTTAGTCTGGGAGATTTAGAGTGCCGAGGTTACTCACTAATTTTATCTATTATTACCTCGGAGTACCTATATACCAGTGAGCAGAGCTTCCTCTACAGTAATTCTCCTGATTTGGCATGCCCTTACCTCATGAGCAGGGCATTGCAGCTTTGGTAGCAACCATTACGACATGGACTCTGCTGCTGTGGACCCGAGAAGAGTGAGTGCAGATTCATTGCACCCACACTCCTCACATGAAGGGTCCGCACTCCTAGAAAATGGGGGATACGTTCCCTGAGTGTCTCCCACCCATATTCTAGACGGTCCAGAGTCGTCGTGGGACCCCTTTATTTTTTTTCTTACAATAAATTGGTGAAAGAGGAAATGTTTTGGGGACTGTTTTTTCAAATAAATTTCTTTTGTCGATTTTTTTTTTTTGTTAGTACTGACAGTTTATGATGTTGGGTATCTAATAGACGCCATGACATCACAAACTGCTGGGCTTGATCTCAGGTGACTTTACAGCTAGTATCAACCCGATTTATTACCCCGTTTGCCACTGCACCAGGGCACGGGATGAGCTGGGGTGAAGCGCCAGGATTGGCGCATCTAGTGGATGCGCTACGTCTGGGGTGCCTGCGGCCTGCTATTTTTAGGCTGTGAAGGCCCAATAACTATGGACCTTCCCACCCTGAGAATACCAGACCACAGCTGTCCGCTTTACCTTGGCTGGTGATCCAATTTGGGGGGGACCCTACATTTATTGTGTAATTATTAATATTTATAAAATAATTATAAAAAAAAAGAGCCTGAGGGGACCTCCACATTGGATCCCCAACCACGGTAAAGCTGCCAGCTGTGGTTTTCAGGCTACAGCCGTCTGCTTTACCCTAGCTGGCTATCAAAAATGGAGGGACCCAACGTCATTTTTTTTTTTAACTATTTTTTAAATAGAAAAAATTAATGGGCTTCCCTGTATTTTGATTGCCAACCAAGGTAACGGCAGGCAGATGGGGGTGGCAACCCATAGCTGTCTGCTTTATCTGCGCTGAGAATCAAAAATACCGCGGAGCGATACGTCATTTTTTTAAAGATTTATTTTTACAGCACTGTGATGTCCAGCAATCAAAATACAGGGAAGCCCATTTTATTTTTAGTTATTTAAATAAATAATTAAAAAAAATATATATGGGCTCCCGCTGCATTTTTTGTATTGCTAGCTAAGGGTAATCCAAGCAGCTACTGGCTGCTAACCCCCACTGCTTGGTGTTACCTTCACTGGCAATAGAAAATCCAGGGAAGCATTTTTTATTTTTTTTGCCAAAAAACTACAAAAAAAGGACGTGAGCTTCGCCATATTTTTGTATGCTAGCCAGGTATAGCAGGCAGGTGCTGGAAGAGTTGGATACAGCGCCAGAAGATGGCGCTTCTATGAAAATGCCATTTTCTGAGGCGGCTGCAGACTGCAATTCGCAGCAGTGGGGCCCAGAAAGCTCAGGCCAACCTGTGCTGCGGATTCCAATCCCCAGCTGCCTTGTTGTACCTGGCTGGACACAAAAATGGGGCGAAGCCTACGTCATTTGTTTTCTAATTATTTCATGAAATTCATGAAATAATAAAAAAAGGGCTTCCCTTTATTTTTGGTTCCCAGCCGGGTACAAATAGGCAACTGGGGGTTGGGGGCAGCCGTACCTGCCTGCTGTACCTGGCTAGCATACAAAAATATGGCGAAGCCCACATAATTTTTTCAGGGGGCAAAAAACTTCTGCATACAGTCCTGGATGGAGTATGCTGAGCCTTGTAGTTCTGCAGCTGCTGTCTGTCTGTATGGAGAAGAGCAGACAGCAGCTGCAGAACTACAAGGCTCAGCATACTCCATCCAGGACTGTATCCAAGCCCGTTTTTTTTTAATTATTTCACTTATTTCATGAAATAATTAAAAAACAAATGACGTGGGCTTCGCCCCATTTTTGTGTCCAGCCGGGTACAACTAGGCAGCTGGGGATTGGAATCCGCAGCACAGGTTAGCCCGAGGTTTCTGGGCGCCTCTGCTGCGAATTTCAGTCCGCAGCCGTCCCAGAAAATGGCGCTCTCATAGAAGCGCCATCATCTGGCGCTGTATCCAACTCTTCCAACAGCCCTGGAGCCGGGTGGCTTGTTGGGTAATCATGAGTTAATACTGGCTTTGTTTTACTAGCCAGTATTAAGCCAGAGATTCTTAATGTCAGGCACGTTTGACCCGGCCATTAAGAATCTCCAATAAAGGGTTAAAAAAAACACCACACAGAGAAAAAATACTTTAATAGAAATAAATACACAGACACATTAGAGACTCCATCTTTATTACCCCCTGTCAGCCCTCCACGATCCTGCTCTTCTGTCTTCTTTCTTTCTAGTGTAGTAGTAGTGACGATTGTAGTGAGGAAGGATGAGGTTCACCAGCTCATCACTTGGGGCTGGGGAACCTCATCCTCACTACAATGCTCACTACAATCGTGCAGCCTTCACTCCGTGAGTGATCAGTGCTGGCTGTCAGCGGTAACAGTGGTAACGCTGACAGACGCGTTACCATAGCAATGGTGCTCTCGGAGCCGCGGTTAGCGGTGACGTCACCGCTAACTGCGTTGCTATGGCAACGGTGATCTCCGTTAATGACCGGCTGTGTCAGCCGGTCCCTAACGGAACGGGGAGTCGACCGTGTGCTAGTGCATGTCGCCGGTACACGGCGATACACATATGTGCACCGTGTACCGGAGAGATGCACTCGCAGGTTCTACATGACGTGTCATAGTCATGTGACCAGTCTGTAGCCAATGAGATAATAGCCACGTGACTGGTCACATGGCTATTTTGACGTCACGATAGGTCCTGCATCTCTGCTGGCAGTGCCGGTCGCCGGGAGGATTCAGCGATCATCGGATGGAATAGCGGCAGGAGACAGAGTGCAGAAGGGATCGCGGGGACCGGTAAGTGTTATGTCAATGTTTATTAACTGTTTGTGTACATTTATAATGCATTTTTATGTGTTTGTGATTGCCTCCCATTATAGCCTATTGGTTCTAGTTCGGTTCGTCGAACGTTCGACGAACCGAACTCGAACGGGACCTCCGTTCGGCGAACCGCCTCGAGCCGAACCGGGACCGGTTCGCTCATCTCTAGCCAATTTACCCCGGGAGAAATAAATAATGTGATGACACCTTTTACACACTCAGAGTGGTATCTCTTGAATGATATTCAAGACAACTTGGGTAAATTAAGAATCATCCAGTAGTGGGTTGTGGAGAGCGGAGAAGATGAGCAGATAAGGGTATATCGGGACACGTCAGCAACTTCGGAAATACCTAGGGTTGACACAGGTTTTAACGACCTAAATGACCTGTATTGTCTATGCTATTTCATAAAAACTTTGTTTTGGTTCAACATGTATGATCGCTTACCAAAGAGCAGTTTGGAATTTTGGGGCAATATCCCCTATTATGTTTTATTCTGTCAGAGGAATGTTCTTCTTTTGTAACCATGAAGGTCTTTGTTATGTTTATAAAAATTGAAAAAATTTAATAAAAACATTTGGGAAAAAAAAACAAAACAAATGAAACTCAGATGGAAAACTGAAGTGTCTTCATTGTTTCCTCCGTTATATAAGTATCCCTATTGACTATAATGCACAAGTCTTATGAGCAAAATAGACGATAATAGGACTAGCACTGAGTCTCACTGACACAGATCTGTTTTTAAAATCAATGTATGTATGATCAATGAATGTTTGGGTCTCTGTGTGGTCCTAGAAAAAAAAAAAAGAAAATTGAACAGCACACAGATGTGTGAATGCAACCTTATACTACACTTATCGCCCCCATCGACTTGCACTTGAATGAAGGGATACAAGACACGTTGTCCCTGCCATAATAAATCCTATGTGATAGAAATATATGCAGTAATGAAAACAAATGAATGAAAAAATAATGCCAATTTGCATAGAAGTCGCACACCTCCGTGACAGAATGTTAACTCAAACTTAATCAAGTACTTCCTTACCATAATTTTTGTTTACTTATTACCATCTGCTCTAATTACTACAATAAAAATCTGTGCATTTGTGCTTTGTATATATGCTGCTCCTACAGTGCCTAGTAAAAGTATTCATACCTGTGAAATTTTCCACTTTTTTCACATTAAACCCACAAATTTATTTTTGGGGCTTTTAATGTGATCTACCTACACTAAGTAGCAAGTGTTTCTGAAGTGTAAAAGGAAATTATGATTTTTTTAATATTTAAAAAATATAAATCTGAAAGTTGTGACGTGTATTTGTATTCAGCACCCTGTGATCTGGTATCCCTAAATAAAATCCTGAGTCACCTAATTAGTAAATTGAGCCCACCTGTGTGTAATTTATTCTCTTTATAACTACAGCTGCTCTGTGAAGGCCTCAGAGGTTTGTTTGAGAACAGTAATCAAACAGCATCATGAAAATCGAGGAACACACCAGACAGGTCAGGGATAAGGTTGTGAAAAAGAGTAAATTAAGGTTCGATTATAAAATAAAAGCCCATGCTCTGAACAGCACTCTGTGAGATGTTCAATCTAACATTCAAAATTGAAAGTACTGTAGTATGGCACAATTGTAAACCAACCAAAACATGGCCGTCCACCTAAACTGACATCCCAAGCAAGGAGAGCACTAATTAGAGTAGCAGCCAAGAGCCCCATGGTTACTCTGAAGAGATTCACAGCTCAGGTGGGAAATACGTAATTACTTACCGGAAATGTGTTTTTTCCGAACCCATGACGGCATCACGAGAGAGGGGATTCGCCCTCCAAGTATAGGAAACCTACAGAACAAAAAGGGGCGGCACCTCTCCCCGCATCAGTTGGTTACAGACCATGAAAGGACCTCCGGCAAAGGAACATCATTAGTACAAAAAAATTCCACCACCAACATAATCCGCGTGCTGGAAAAAACCCCCAGAACTGAAAAAAACTGTAATGTGCAGGGATGGGATGGAAAGTTGCTGTCATAGGTTCAGAAAAAAAACATTACCAGTAAGTAATTACGTATTTTTCCATCACCCATGACAGAACCACGATAGAATTACAAAGACAGAACCATTCTAAGGAGGGACTACAGCTTACAGAACCCATCTCTCAAAGGTAAGGTCAGTGAAAGATAAAAAGTGCTTATAAATAGTGGAAGGTGAGGACCATGTGGCTGCATTGCAGATCTGTTCAATGGTGACTTCCGATCTCTCAGCCCAGGAAGACACAATTGCTCTTGTGGAGTGAGCCTTCAGACCTGCAGGTACCTCCTTACTACTGGCTAAGTAGGGAACTGAAATAGCATCCCTGATCCACCGAGCTAAAGTGAATCTGGAAGCTTTGAGCCCTTTCTTATGAACCTGAAAGAGGATGAACTTATTATCCCTTCTCCAAGTGCTAGTCACAGAGAGAGATAGTGTAGAAGGCCACGTCTGACATCCAGGCAATGCCATTTCTCCTCTTCCTGATCCTTTGGAGAATCACAGAAAGACTGGAGAACAATCTCCTGATATGGAAACTGGAAACCACCTTCGGAAAGTAAGGAGGGTCAGGCCTTAGGACCACCCTGTCATCAAAAAACTGACAGATTTAGGACCCACTCACCCTGGTACAGCCTACTGCGGCTAAGAAAATCTGCTGTACAATTCTTCCCGTTGATATGGACTGCTGTCAGTGACTGTGGAGAATTCTCGGCCAGCTCTAAAGGGTACTTTGCACGTTGCGACATCGCTACTGCGATCTCGTCGGGGTCAAATCGAAAGTGACGCACATCCGGCACCGGTAACGACATTGCAACGTGTAAAGCCTAGAAGAGAAGATGAACGAGCGTGAAACAGTCAAAAATCAGTGATCTGTGTCACGCCGGTCATTTTCATAATGTCGGTGCGTCCGCAGATACGATGTTTGTCGTTCCTGCGGCTCCACACATCGCTGTGTGTGAAGCCGCAGGAGCGACAAACATCTTACCTGCACCCGCCGTCCACCGGCAATGTGGAAGGGAGAAGGTGGGCGGGATGTTTACATCCCGCTCATCTCCGCCCCTCCGCTTCTATTGGCCGCCTGCTGTGTGACGTCGCTGTGACGCCGCACGACCCGCTCCCTTAGGAAGGAGGCGGGTCGCCGGCCAGAGCAACGTCGCAGGGCAGGTAAGTTCCGTGTGAAGCTGCCGTAGCGATAATGTTCGCTACGGCAACTATCACAAGATATCGCATGTGCGACGGGGTTGGGTACTATCGCGCTCGGCATCGCTATCATCGGCTAGCGATGTCGCAGCGTGCAAAGTACCCCTAAGAGTTTGCTTGTTATCTCCATGAAGGATCTGGCCCGCGTTCCCCCTTGATGATTGAGGTACGATACGGTCGCTCGATTGTTCGTGAAGTCTATTAAGGCCCCGTTACACGCGTCGATTTATCTTGCGATCGCACCAGCCCCCATCGTTTGTGCGTCACGGGCAATTTGTTGCCCGTGTCGCACAAAGTCGGTCACCCCCGTCACACGTACTTACTTCCCGAACAACCTCGCTGTGGGCGGCGAACATACTCTTCCTGAAGGGGGAAGGACGTTCGGCGTCACAGCGACGTCACAGCTGCCCAATAGAAGCGGAGGGGCGGAGATGAGCAGGACGTAACATCCCGCCCACCTCTTTCTTCCTCATTGCCGGCGGGACGCAGGTAAGTTGTGTTCGTCGTTCCCGAGAAGTCACACGGAGCGATGTGTGCTGCCTCAGGAACGACGAACAACCTGCATCCAGTAATGTGACCGATATTTTCAAAATCAACGACGTGTAAACGAGCAACGATAAGGTGAGTATTTTTGCTCGTTAACAGTCGCTTGTAGCTGTCACACCCTACGATATGTCAAACGATGCCGGATGTGCGTCACGGAATCCGTGACCCCGACGACATATCGCCCGATATATCGTAGCGTGTAACGGGGCCTTTACGTGATGACCAGCCAGGGTGGGCAGGAACTGGCAAAGTGCTTTTTCTACTACCAGTAATTCCTTTGTGTTTGAGGAAGCGTGACTCTCTCTTCCAGACCACATTCCCTGAATTAGTTGACCTTGACAATGAGCTCTCCAACCTTGCTGACTGGCGTTGGTGGTAAGGACTCTGAAGACTTGGTATGCCCAAGGCATGCCTATTTGTAAGTTCTCTGGGACAAGCCACCATTGCAGGGAGCTGATCGCCTGGGGCTTGAGTACAATGAGTGTCCCCAGACGTCTCCCTTGGCTTGACTGGTTCGTCAGGATGTCTGGCTGAAGGACTCAAGTATGTGCCTAAGCCCAAAGTACCGCCGGGATGGTGGAAGTAAGAATCCCAGGAGGGACATCTGTGGATTTCGTACTGCACGCACTACCTAGACCTGGCGATCTCTCACCTTGGATTCTGGAAGGCGACTCTCCTGAATTCCCGAATCCAGAATGAGACATAGGAAAAGCTGGATCTTGGTTAGGACTAACCTTGATTTTTCCCAGCTGATGAGCCATCAAAGAGTTGCTAAAGAGGTACACAACTCACCGCAGAAGCTGTATACTGAAAGTGATTGATTTTTACATCCATATATAGGGCTACTCTGAGGAATCTCTGGAACTGAGCATGTATTGGGACGTGATAAAAGGCGTCCTTCAAATCCACTGCCTCCATGTGGGAGTCTGGAAATAGAGGTTTAACTGTGGACTTCATTGAATCCATCTTGAAGCTTTCTATGGCTAAGTATTTATTGAGGGCCTTCAAGTTTATTATTGTACGAAAAATGCTGTAGGGCTATTGGACCAAAAATGTGTTGAATAAAAGCCTGCTTCCTTGTCCTGGGCCGGGACTTTTAACAGTACCTTATTTTGAACCAGAGTCTGAACCTCCTTCTCCAAGGCCAGCTGTTCCCTTGGGGATGATCAAGGAGGAGATATCACAAAGTTTCGGGGAGTCAATGTCAGAAACGTAAGCCTGAGACCGGATGTTGTAAGGTCTAGGATGCATCTGTTGGAGGAAATCTTTTCCCAGGACAGAAGGAAACGAGAGAGTCTCCCCCCGACTTGGGCGGATGATTCACTTAGGGGATCTTTTGCAAACCTTAGAGGAGCCCTTAAACATAAATCCTTTTCCCTGTCTTCTTCTGTCAGACCAGTTGCCCCAGTTCCTGTTTGAAGCCCTTCTGTCAAATGTATTCTTTCGAAAAGACCTCTAAAAGGACCGAAAGGGCGTGCCAGGAAACCCTTTTTTCTTATATCCTGCTTTTTCCAAAATGTCATCCAGAACTGACCCAAACAGATACTCTCCCTGGCACGGGATGGTACAAAGTTTTGATTGAGTCTGAATATCCCCTGGGCAACATTTAAGCCAGATCACTCATCTGGTAGCTTAAGATAATGCTGATGACTTAGCTGCCAGCCTAGCAGAGTCTGCAGAAGCGTCTGTCAAAAATGCCGCTTCTCCATGTAACAAAGGAAGGGATGAAATAATAGACTGCTTAGGGGATCCTTCTTTCAGCTGATCCTGAAGTTGATCAATCCAAATCGCCAGGGACCGAGCCATGCAGGTTGCTGCAATGGCTGGTCTGAGAGCTCCGGCTGAGGATTCCCAAGTACTCTTAAGGAATTGATCTGCTCTACTATCCATAGGATCCTTTAAAGCAGGGGTGGGGAACCTTTTTCTGCCGGGGGCCATTTGGAAATTTCTACCAACCTTCGGGGGCCGCACAAAACTATCAACTTGAAAACTGCCCTGCTATTTTTTGTCAAACAATTAACTCACTGTGGCGGCTAGAGCTTCTACTTTTTGGTGCAGCTGTACTTGTCATGCCTTCATAGAAATGCATATAATTATTTTATTATGCCAAGTAATAAGATTACATTTAGTAATTGACATTGATACTGTCCACTTGTCCAGTGATATCCAACAGCGCCATCTGTTGACAATGTTGTCTTACTGCAGTTAGTTTAATGTTTCACTGGTTACTGTGCAATGAAAATTGTCCTACCAAGGCTTATGTAGTTACCCATCAGACCTTGCATTGGCTCTGCCCCTTCTTCTTCAGCAGCCATTTCAGTTACATGAACACACACATTCTGCATGCTGAATATCTCTCCAGATCTCTGCTCCTTATGTTTGCCTCTACATAGCACAGTCGGTGAGTTATGATCCCCTGGTTAGGGCTCATCAAAATTATAATGTAGTTGGTCTGTTCTGCAAGTATTATCCTGTCATTAGCTAATATGTATTCGCCATGTAGTGCATTTACCCTGCATGTCCTGTATCAAATGGAATGCTATGTAACTCAGATATGTTGTATGTTGTACTTAGTATTTTCATTTATTTCTTGTAGTTTTATACTGATCTCATTAATAAAAGTTGTAAAGGACCCCCAGCGTCCGAGTCAATGCATTGATGGGAAAGAGTTAAGCTGTCTGTCAACTCGTCTTCCAACGCACAGATTGAGGGTGCCAGAACAGTAAAACGACTACTATTAACGGGGTTGAAGCATAGACGCCGACTTCTATCAGAGAGCAGTCAAGCCGCATACAGACACCATGTCAGATAGAGGATCTGAAGTTTATGTAACACGCTCCCATGTAAGCTCGTCAGCTTCAAGGAAGTCTGTGAGCAGCGCTGCAATTGCCACCGCCAGGGCGAAGGCGGAAGCCGCCAAAGTGAGAGCTGCCTTTGCTGAACAAGAGTTGAAATTAAAGACAGAAAAAGCACGTCTAGAAGCCGACCTTGCAAAACTTGCTGTAGACACAGAAGCAGCAGCAGCAGAAGCTGAAGTACAGGCTTTAGAAGAAGCAGCACGCAGCGACAGTAAAAGTTTCAGGTTAAGGCTCAGACCCGAACTCAGTCATCGGGATATCTCACAACGCACTTTGGACTACGTACTAAAGCATACCGCATCAGACGACCGTCTACATTCAGCTCCAAGAGAGAGACTTAATCCTGCCATTCAGCCATCAACCTTCATTCAACAAACATCCCATGTTAAGCATGAAGGTAATTCCGTCCACCTAACACCATCAGTGTCACCTGCACCCAAGTTTGTAGATTCCTATTACACAGCGAACCGTCCCAAAATGGAGGACCCCGATGGTGACTATCATGGCGACAACGTATTTGATGGCAACAATAACTCACTGGGACCTCATCATAGCAACATGTATCAGGACCACCCTCTCAGAAATCAAGAGCTAACAGATTTCCTCAAGTTCTTCGCACGCCGTGAGTTACTCACCAAAGGTCTTTTAAAGTTTAACGACCGTCCTGAAAGTTACAGAGCATGGAGAGCTTCCTTCAGAAACGCCACGGCCGGCCTGGACATCTCTGCCAATGAAGAGATCGATCTCTTGGTCAAGTGGCTAGGAAACGAATCAGTAGAACATGCAAAACGCATCAGGGATATCAGCATCAACCACCCGAGCAAAGGTTTGTGCCTGTTATGGGAGAGACTTGATGAGTGCTATGGCTCTTCAGAGAGGATAGAAGAATCCCTCTTCAAAAGGTTGGAGGACTTTCCCAAGATCTCTAATAAGAGCTTTCACATGCTAAGAGAATTGAGCGACCTCTTGGTAGAACTCCAAGTCGCCAAGTTTGAAGGAGACCTGCCAGGCCTCGCGTCCCTAGATGCAGCCAGAGGTATTAAACCCATAGTGAATAAGTTGCCTTACAGTCTGCAAGAGAAATGGTTGAACCGGGGTTCAGATTACAAACAACGTCACAACGTGCCGTTTCCTCCATTCCATGTCTTCGTAGATTTTGTGCGCCAGCAAGCCAAGGTCAGGAATGATCCCAGCTTTGACCTTTCCACCGCAGATCCCATCAACCCACGAACAGGTAAGCCTGCTCCAGTACGCAACCCTCGAGGCTCACCTATCACTGTACACAAAACTAATGTGTCTGCTACAGATTCATCACGCAAGACCCACAGTACAACAGAACCTGAAGGGTCACTAACAATTGACCCAGACAAAGAGTGCCCCCTACACAAAAGGCCTCACCCACTGCAACAGTGCAGGAGTTTTAGAGGAAAATCTCTTAAAGACCGTAGAATCTTCCTCAGAGAAAACAACATATGTTACAGATGTTGTGCATCCACATCTCACTTAGCTAGAGACTGCAATGCCAGTATCACTTGTTCGGAGTGTAACAGTCAAGAGCACAGCACAGCTCTACACCCAGAACCAGCCCCACAGAATTCCACGCACATCGACCGACTTACAGAGCACGGCGGGGAGGAGACAGACAGTACACCTCCTGAAGTGTCACCCCAGTGCACTCAAGTTTGTGGAGAAGGTCTCACTAACAAATCCTGTTCAAAGATCTGTCTGGTTACAGTTTACCCTATGGGCTACAGAGAAAAAGCGGTTAAACTCTATGCTATACTCGACGACCAGAGTAATAGATCACTCGCCAGCTCAGCTTTCTTTGACATCTTTGGAATCAAGGGACTTAGCTGCTCCTACTCACTGAAAACATGTACAGGAGTGAGTGAAGAATCTGGCAGGAGGGCAACAGGTTATCAAATCGAATCCCTAGATGGGAAGACATCCTTACCCCTTCCTACATTAATCGAGTGCAATGCCATCCCGAACAATAGAGAAGAGATACCCACTCCAGAAGCGGCACTACACCATCCCCATTTGAGAAACATAGCGCATCTCATTCCTGCACTTAATTCCCAAGCCAAGTTGGTCCTTTTGCTGGGGAGAGACATCATCAGAGTTCACAAGGTGAGGAAACAGATAAACGGTCCTCATAACTCGCCCTACGCTCAGAAGCTAGATCTAGGATGGGTAGTTATAGGGGACGTCTGCCTCGGGAATGCTCACAAGCCGAACAACGTCCAATCTCTCTACACGAACACATTGGAGAGTGGCCGTCCATCCTTTTTCCTACCCTGCCCCAACAAATTCCTAGTGAAGGAGAATCTCACCAATTCAGCACACTTAAATGGTGGGAAAGACAGATACGCCATGGATGAATTGTGCGACGGAGACAAAGATCATCTAGGGTGCGCTGTCTTTCAAAAGACCAAAGAAGATTATAAACTAGCCCATTCCATTGAAGATGAGACCTTCCTGGAGATAATGGATCAAGGATTTCACAAGGATGAAAACGACAGCTGGGTGGCTCCACTACCATTCAAGCCACAAAGACCCCGTCTTCCTAACAACAAAGAGATGGCACTAAAGCGCCTTACCTACTTAAAGCCAAGTTTCTCAAAGAAGCCAGAAATGGAGGTACATTTCTTTGCTTTCATGGACAAAATATTCAAAATACCAACCGACCAAAATCCTGCAGACCATGCGACCAGAGCGGTATCGGCACCACGCCTCAAAGACACTAACTGGCTAGTCAGACCTGCATTTCTGTATCAACCAGTACCCACTGCTCACGAGACACATACACATGAACTCTTCGAACCAGAATCAGATGTAGAGCTACGGCCTCAAGTTTCCACACTTAGCACAACGATCACCAACAGGCACCTTGATTCTCGCCGCTTCCTCAGATTCTCTACCTGTAGATCGGCCTACAGAGCCTTGACTTGCCTGATCCATGTCATTAGATCCTTTAAAAACAGACAGTCGAGACCAGCTCCATGCAAAGGCTGGCATCGTTGTCATAAAGCTTACACAGTAGAAGAGCTCACGCAAGCCAAACACGCAATCATCTGTTGTGTACAGCATGAAGCTTATACCCAGACTCTAGAGTCCCTCCGGAACCACAGAAGTGTCCCAAAAGATAGTCCCCTTAAAAAACTGGACCCGTTTGTGGATACTCAAGGACTGCTGAGAGTCGGGGGACGAATTTCAAATGCAAAGCTTGAAAATGACGAGTGTACTCCAATCATTGTTCCTCATGGCCATGTTGCTTTCCTGCTGGTTGAGCATTATCACGCACAGGTTAGACATCAAGGGCGCTTGATAACTGAAGGAGCCCTACGGGAAGCGGGTTTCTGGATAACAGGAGCTAAGCGACTTGTGAGTAGAGTCATCTTCAAATGTATCATCTGCAGGAAACTCCGTGGTTCTTGTCAATCCCAAAAAATGGCAGACCTACCAGCAGACCGTTTGAGTACCGAACCTCCTTTTACTAACGTGGGCCTCGATGTGTTTGGTCCCTGGTCAGTTGTCACACGTCAGACTAGGGGAGGACATGCAAACAGCAAGCGCTGGGCCGTCTTGTTCACATGTTTGAGTATTAGAGCCGTACACATAGAAGTCATTGAGACAATGGACACATCCAGCTTCATAAATGCCTTCAGACGATTCATTTCTCTCAGAGGACATGTAAAGCATATACGCTCTGACAGAGGATCTAACTTTGTAGGAGCATGTGGTGAACTAAAGATTCCCTCAAATCTGGACATTAACCAAGTAGAAAGACGTCTTTCAGAACTAGGTTGTACGTGGACCTTTAACCCACCGCACTCATCTCATATGGGAGGTGTGTGGGAGCGCATGATCGGCATCGCTCGCAGAATCCTCGATTCCATCTTTCTGCAACTTGGTCACTCATGAGACTCTAACAACCTTCATGGCCGAGGTAGTAGCTATAATGAACGCCAGACCACTGGTTCCCATATCCAATGACCCTGATGACCTATCTCTGCTCACCCCTTCAACTCTCCTCACCCAGAAGTTTAATGTGAGTATGCCGACTTCTGGAGAGTTTACTACAAAAGACTTGTACAAATCTCAATGGAAAAGAGTTCAAATGTTAGCAGACCTTTTCTGGACTAAGTGGAGAAAACAATATCTCTCTACATTACAGACAAGAGACAAATGGCAAGATAGTAGACCCAACATGAAACCTGGGAATGTCGTCCTAGTGAAGAACACTCAGTCTAAAAGGAACGAGTGGCCTCTAGGATTGGTAACCAAGGTCTTCCCAAGTCAAGACGGACAGGTCAGGAAAGTGGAAATCAAGATTCCCAAGCAAAGTGGAAAGCTGTTTCTTAGACCTGTATCTGAACTTATTCTATTGCTCTAGTTTAAGTTTGTGGCATTCCCCCGGATGCCAGACGGGGAGTGTCATGCCTTCATAGAAATGCATATAATTATTTTATTATGCCAAGTAATAAGATTACATTTAGTAATTGACATTGATACTGTCCACTTGTCCAGTGATATCCAACAGCGCCATCTGTTGACAATGTTGTCTTACTGCAGTTAGTTTAATGTTTCACTGGTTACTGTGCAATGAAAATTGTCCTACCAAGGCTTATGTAGTTACCCATCAGACCTTGCATTGGCTCTGCCCCTTCTTCTTCAGCAGCCATTTCAGTTACATGAACACACACATTCTGCATGCTGAATATCTCTCCAGATCTCTGCTCCTTATGTTTGCCTCTACATAGCACAGTCGGTGAGTTATGATCCCCTGGTTAGGGCTCATCAAAATTATAATGTAGTTGGTCTGTTCTGCAAGTATTATCCTGTCATTAGCTAATATGTATTCGCCATGTAGTGCATTTACCCTGCATGTCCTGTATCAAATGGAATGCTATGTAACTCAGATATGTTGTATGTTGTACTTAGTATTTTCATTTATTTCTTGTAGTTTTATACTGATCTCATTAATAAAAGTTGTAAAGGACCCCCAGCGTCCGAGTCAATGCATTGATGGGAAAGAGTTAAGCTGTCTGTCAACTCGTCTTCCAACGCACAGATTGAGGGTGCCAGAACAGTACTATTAGGTGATACTGATCTTCTTGCTTTTCACAACTGCTTTTCCAGGTTTGAGATGGGTGGGCCTGCTGTATATACATCACAGGGGAGGGTTGGGAGGAATATAGATCACTGGGGAGGCTGGGGGGCATAGACATGACTAGGGAGGCTGGGGGCGTAGACATCAAAGGAGATGCTGAGGGAAAATACATCACTTGGGAGGAGTATATATCACTAGAAAAGCTGCGGGACATAGACGTGGCTGTGGGTATAGACATCACTGGGGGTATATACATCATTGATGGGGAGCACAGACATAGCTGGGGGGGCATAAACATCACGGGGGGTACATACATCACTGGCGGTATATACATCACTGGGGGTATATACACATCACTGGGTTGCACAGATGTACCACCCCGCGGGCTCGGCTGCGACCGCCGAGCCGCTCGGATCCGTGCTCGCACGGTGGGTGGTGGTTCGAGCTCCTCACGGACCCGGGGGTCATGTCACTCTGCAAGGGGGTTGGCGCTACACGCACGGACTTGACGGGGAGTTCCACGGCCGGGGCCGCGGTGGTTTGGTATGTAAGTTTGTGACGCCACCCGCGGGTTGTGGTGAATAGATGGACACCACCGCTGCCATTAACTAGGCCTCCCGGGGACGGTGTTGCACAGCTTGGTGTTGACCCCTCCATGGGTAGGGGAGTGATGGTCCCGGGGGCCCGAGGGAGGTGCGTAGACGTGGGAGCGGGCGTGGGCGTATGCTGGTGCGGTGCGCGGCCCGAAGGCACTGGTGTACTCACTATGACACAATACACTGGAGTCTCTGGTAAACCAAACGGGATGATGATCTGGGCCCGCAGCCGGCTGCAGCTTCTCCCTGAACGGGTTGGTGGTTTCCGCCTTTCTCCTGCACCTTGTTATATGAATGTTTGACTCCTATGCCTAAGCAACGGTGGTCCGCTCCCCGACTTGCTGGCTGTCGGAAGAGCCCTGTTTGCCCGCAGACGTTAGTTCTTTGGGTCTCTATGTCTTGGCGGTGGCTTTACCCTGTATGGTTGGGCTGTTGTCTTGTAACGGGTCTTGTGTGGGATAGGTCCTTAAGTCCAGACCTCAATCAGTTGATTTGACTCGGCTCGGCCCTGTCGGTTCGGGGCTTTGTACTGGGTCTGAGTACCCCTCCTGGTGCTCCGGTTTCCAATCATTTCTCCGGTTCGGTACCGGCGGGCCACCGCCCGACCCCGGTCCCTACGGTTCCACCGGCTGTAATCCCAGCTCCTGCAGGTGACCACCACCGTCTGTCTCCTTGCCAAAGGTGACTGGGCTCCGACCCAGCCACCTGAGTAGACTGTTGGCAGGCCTGGTCACAGGTCTGCCCTTGAACTCGTCCTCCCTCCTTCACTGTCAAGGCTACTCTCTACACTGCTCTAGCACTTGTGTCTTTTCCCACCTCCAGGCCTGTGAACTCCTCGGTGGGCGGAGCCAACCGCCTGGCTCCGCCACCTTGGTGTGGACATCAAACCTGGAGGGTGGTGACAAGGGTTTCTTGGTTGGCTGCTGTCACCTACTCAGGGAGGGTGTGTGTGTGTTTGTGACTACCTGGGACGACCTGACTAGTCCAGGGCGTCACACAGACATAGCTGTGGGGCAGAGCCAGCCCTGGGGGATTGCCAGAGGGGCACCGACAGCCCTTGTGGATTGCCAGAGGGGCACCGTCAGCCCTGGGGGATTGCCAGAGGGGCACCGACAGACCTGGGGGATTGCCAGAGGGGCACCGACAGACCTGGGGGATTGCCAGAGGGGCACCGACAGACCTGGGGGATTGCCAGAGGGGCACCGACAGACCTGGGGGATTGCCAGAGGGGCACCGACAGACCTGGGGGAGGGCTCGCGGCACCGACATACCTGGGGGAGGGCTGGCGGCACCGACATACCTGGGGGAGGCTGGCGGCACCGACAGACCTGGGGGAGGCTGGCGGCACCGACAGACCTGGGGGAGGCTGGCGGCACCGACAAACCTGGGGGAGGCTGGGGGCACCAACAGACCTAAGGGAGGCTGGGGGCACAGACAGTCCTGGGGAAGGCTGGGGACACAGACAGACCTGGGGGAGGCTGGGAGCACGGGCAGACCTGGGGGAGGTTGGAGGCAGTTAGAGAACTGGGAGAGGCTGGGATCACAGAGAGCGCTGGGGAAGGCTGTGGTCACAGAGAGCACTGCCGCCAGGCACAGGCAGAGCGCTGCCGCCGGGCACAGTAGGACCTGGGGGACGATGGGGCAGTCGCTCCTCTTCTGTTGGACTGTAGAACACCTCCCGCCCGTACGTCCTCACGTAGCCAGTGCTAGCGTAATCGCAGTGTTCAGTATTGAATGCGCCCTTCGGGGTCTTAAAAGCGCCAGCAGCCAGCTAGATGCTGCCGCCCCAGCACTGCGGTCCTCAGGAATCAGCCCGGGGGCCGCAGAAAATGTCATTGCGGGCCGCATACGGAACGCGGGCCAGAGGTTCCCTACTCCTGCTTTAAAGGATCCCATATTTTTTAAAGGGGAGAGAGAATTTCTTAGACGCCCTAGGAATAGTGACATCTAGTTTGGGAGCCTTGTCCCAGAAAGAACAAGCCGCATCCTGAAAAGGGTACTTCCGATTGAAAGTCACCGGGATGGTACTACTTTTATCCGGCATCTTCCATTCTCTAGCAATGAGAGACTTAATCCTATCAATGACTGGAAAAGCACAGCGCTTTTTCCGGTCTAGTCCACTAAACATGCGGTCCTGAACTGTTTTCTCGACCCTTTCTTCCTGGATGCCCATAGTAGATAGCACTAACTTATCCAATTTTCCTGTGTTTTCAACTGGGAAGTAATGATGGCCGCCAGAGTCGCTATCAGAGGTGGAGGGAGAACGCAAGTCAGAAGAGTCGCATTCTCCTTCAGACTTTTCTGACTCCTTATAAACAGGGGAAGCAGGTGCACCCTTATTATGGCCACTACACCTTTGAGACAAGGAGTTCAGGGATTCCTTGATCTCTGCCCTAATCAAGGATCTTAGGTCAGTCACAAACTCCAGGGTCTCCTCTGAGAGGGTCTGTTGTATGCAGTCCAGACAAAGGTTTTTAGGCCATGTACTGGACAATTCTTTGCTGCAGAGAGCACATTCCCTGTGCCTGGTTATAGAACTGCACTTCTTAGGTCTATCTTGAACCTGAAAGAAAAGACAGAGAAAAAAGGGGGCTCTTTACCAGTGAACTTTCTCGGAGATCACTCACCCTTAAAACTAAACAGGCGGTACCGGGCTAGAAGGAGGAATAACATCAGCAGATGACTCTCCTCTGGAGGGCTTCCTCTATCTACCAGATTTCAGGTTTTGCTTACTGGATCGGTCGTCACTTTTCCAAGAGTGCCTCCTCAATTCCAAGATGGCGCCGCCCTGCATGCCGTCACGCCCTGGAGGTTCCCTGTTCAAGGACAGGAAACCAACTGATGCGGGGAGAGGTGCTGCCCCTTTTTGTCCTGTAGGTTTCCTGTGCTTGAAGGACGGATTCCCCTCTCTCTTGGTGCTGTCATGGGGAATAGAAAAAAAAATCTGACTAAAGGACAACTATTCGTTGGATACTCTCCACAAATCTGGCCTTTATGAAAGAATGGAAAGAAGAAAGCAATTTTTGAAAGCAAGCCATAAGAAGTCCTATTTACAATAAGCCATGTAGGGGCTAGCATGTAAAAGAAGGTGCTCTGGTCAGATGAGACCAAATTAAAAGTTTTTGGGCTAAATGCAAAACGCTATGTGTGGTGGAAAACCAACACTATACATCAGCCTGAAAACACCATCCTCATTGTCAAACATTGTGGTGCCAGCATTATGCTGTGGGGATGCTTTCCTTCAGCAGGGACAATGGAACTGGTCAGAGTTGACTTGAAGATGGATGGAGCTAATTACAGGGTAATCTTGGAGGAAAACCTGTTAGAGGCTGCAAAAAGACATAGGACTAAGGCAGGGGTTCCCACACTTTTTACACAGGGGGCCAGTTCACTGTCCCTCAGACAGTTGGCGGGCCGGACTATTAAAAAAAAACTATGAACAAATCCCTATGCACACTGCACATATCTTATTTTAAGGTAAAAAAAAACCAAAAACGGGAAAAAACACAATATTTAAAATAAAGAACAAATGAATTTAAATCAACAAACTGACCAGTATTTCAAAGGGAACTATGGGCCTGCATTTGGCTATTGAGATGGTCAATGTCCGGTGCCATATTTGGCACTGCGAGACATAACAAGTGATGCAAGTGTGCATCAGTTTGTCTATATCTGGTTGGAGTTTTCAGATGTTTCATTCTGGAAAACGTCTGGTCACAGACATAAGTGCTACCAAAGATGGTTGCCATTTTGAGTGCATTGTTCCTGAGATTAGGATATGTCTCAGAGTCAAGAGATGCATAGAAATTAGGCAAGCTGCTTAACTTGAATACGTCTTTCAAAGTCACAATTCTAGTTCACAGTTCAGCCAGTTAGATTTGGTAAATTGTATCCACATTTTCGATGTCAATAGAAAATAGGTTACGGAAAAGCTGTATGTCCTGTTCATGGAGATGAAGCTCTTTAAATTTGAATTGGAACTCCTTTGGAAACTTTTCCAGTGACTCCCACACGTTTCTTTTGGGAATGCAATCAAGGGTCTTTCAGCGAACAGATTTTCAGTTAAGGGGAGATGGCAGAAATTTTCCTCCTTCACTTGTTTGATAAGGAGGTCTAATTTTACTTCAAATACTTTCATATGTGATTGCATATCACAGATGAGTTTCTCTTTTCCTTGAAGTTGTACATTGAAACTGTTGAGTAGCTCTGTTACATCTGTCAGAAAGGCAAGGTGCCATTTCCATTCTGCATCATTGAGCTCTGGTACTTCTTTGTTTTTTGAAAGCATAAAAGCTGTAATCTGTGGAAGTCATAGAAATGTCTCAAAACTCTCCCTCGACTCAGCCAACGGACTTCTCTGTGGTACAGAACATCTTCATAAGCAAAATTTAGCTCAGACAGAAATTCCTGAAATGGTCTGTGGTTTAGTGCTTTAGCTCTAATGAAGTTAACACAGCTACCACAATTTTCCTAACAGAGTGCCACTTCAGTGATTTACTACATAGCGCTTGTTGGTGGATGAGGCAGTGTATGGCTATTGGATGAAAATGGTCACGTTTGTCCATCTCTTGGTTTATGCGAGCAATTACCGTATTTTTCGTTTTATAAGACGCACATAATTATAAGACGCACCCCCAAATTTGCTGTAGGAAAAGAGAATTATTTTATTTAATGTTAAATGGGGTCCATCTTATAATGCCAGTGTCCGTCTAACAAATTATATAGGGTATATGTCCCTCATAGCCCCCCATCCTACAATTAGCCCCCTTAATCTGGATATGGCCCCCTTATATTGAAAATAGCCCCCTTGTGCTGGCACCCGTTGCCCTGTGCTGCCTATGGCCCCCTATGGATTGCACCCGTTGCCCTGTGCTGCCTATGGCCTCCTATGGATTGCACACGTTCCCCTGTGCTGCCTATGGCCCCCTATGGATTGAACACAGTCCCCTATGCTGCCTATGGCCCCCTATGGATTGCACACATTGCCCTGCGCTGCCTATGGCCCCCTATGGATTGCACACATTGCCCTGTGCTGCCTATGGCCCCCTATGGATTGCACACGTTCCCCTTTGTTAGATATCGCCCCCATGCTGCTGCCCATAGTAAAATAAAACACTCTTTCCTTACCTCCTGCAGCGCTGATCTCCCTCCTGTCTCCCTCCGTGCTTCTGTTCCTCCACTTCCTGGTTCTCGATGCGGTCATGTGATCGGCACAGCAGAGTGAGATCATCGCCGCGTGCCTGATCACAGTGGAAGCAAGGACACTGGGGAGAAACGCTGGAGGGGGTAAGTAAAGCTTTTTTATTTTAGAATGAGCAGCAGCATGGGGGCCATATCTAACACAGGGGGGGCATGTGCCATCACAGTGGGATGCAGGCTCATATAATATGCACCGCTGCCCCAACCTGTCACTGCAGTGCGGTTTCAGCATCATGGTGATGGACAGCGGCTGTGCATATTATATGAGCGGGAGCAGGAGATTTAACACTGCCGCCCGCAGCGTTCACCTGCCCCCAGCAGCGCTCCAGAGCGGACCCTGCAGTGTGTGTATGTATATATAATATATATATACATACATACATATATATATATATATATACACACATACATATATATATATATACATACATATATATATACATACATATATACATACACATATATATATATATATACATATATACATACACATATATATATATACACATATATATATACACATATATATACATATATATATACATATAAATACATATATATATATATATACATACATATATACATATATATATACATACATATATACATATAAATACATATATATATATATATACATACATATATACATATATATATACATACATATATACATACATATATACATATATATATATACATATATATACATATATACATATATACACATATACACATATATACATATATACATACACATATATATATATATATATATATATATATATACACATATACATATACATATATATATATATATATATATACACATATATACACATATACAGTGCCTACAAGTAGTATTCAACCCCCTGCAGATTTAGCAGGTTTACACATTCGGAATTAACTTGGCATTGTGACATTTGGACTGTAGATCAGCCTGGAAGTGTGAAATGCACTGCAGCAAAAAAAGAATGTTATTTCTTTTTTTTTTTTTAAATTGTGAATAGTTTATTCAGAGGGTCATTTATTATTCAACCCCTCAAACCACAAGAATTCTGTTTGGTTCCCCTAAAGTATTAAGAAGTATTTCAGGCACAAAGAACAATGAGCTTCACATGTTTGGATTAATTATCTCTTTTTCCAGCAATTTCTGACTAATTAAGACCCTCCCCAAACTTGTGAACAGCACTCATACTTGGTCAACATGGGAAAGACAAAGGAGCATTCCAAGGCCATCAGAGACAAGATCGTGGAGGGTCACAAGGCTGGCAAGGGGTACAAAACCCTTTCCAAGGAGTTGGGCCTACCTGTCT